>NC_069499.1:598465483-598742983 GCF_027579735.1 Bombina bombina | reverse complement strand
TGTTAACCTCTCAGGACATAAAGTACGCTCCACTGATCATGGATCACCTTAGAACCGTAGAGGACACTTTAAAACTGAAAAATACCCATAATAAAACAGTCCACTCTAACATATGGACCAAAAATAAAAAAGCAAAGAAATAAATCAATTGAGACATCATCAGTTTTGAGACATAACCACAATACAAGATACCACAGGGTCAATATCATCTTTATGAATTCCTCATGCTGGCCTAAGGAGTAGGTGAATAATCCTGACCATGCCTCAAAAATGCATTAGAATGCCGACGGCTGGTCCCTGGAAATACCTTTAGTTCATACAGATTTATTGTATAAACTTTATCAAGCATTCAAAGTCAACTAAAAAAGATAGTTTAGTTCACAATAATAAAAAAAATTGTTTTGTTTTAAACATTACTACAAATGAAACTCTTATAACTTGTATGTCACAAATTCTTTATCATGATTTGATGTTAGGCATAGGTACCTCACTTTTGCTGCAGATAATAGCTCTTGCTATACAACTAAGCACCCTGCTGGCCATACCTGCTGCGCTTCTGCATGGTACACAAAACTGAAATAATATAAAACAGTCTTATTCCTCTTGAGTTATTCTCGGTAAAGTGCCACTGAGTCTATGATTAAATGGACATAAAAAATCCCAAAAAACAAAATGCATGCTTACCTGATAAATTCTTTTATTTCCTGGCATGGAGAGTCCACAAATCTATTCTAATTACTAGTGGGAGTTCAACTCCTGGCCACCAGGAAAAGGCAAAGAACACCCCAGCAAAGCTTTAAGTATCCTCCCACTTCCCACAATCCCCCAGTCATTTAGCCGAAGGAATATGGAAAGAGAAGAGGACACAAGGGGTATAGAGGTACCTGAAGGTTAGAAAATGACAGAAGCCGTCTCAAAATTTAAATAAGGGCGGGTCGTGGACCCTCCATGCTAGGAAAGAAAATAATTTATCAGGTAAGCCGAAGGAATATGGAAAGAGAAGAGGACACAAGGAGTATAGAGGTGTCTGAAGGTTAGAAAATGACAGAAGCCGTCTCAAAATTACATTTGGGAATTCAGAACCTGGCCACCAGGAGGAGGCAAAGACACCCCAGCCAAAGGCTTAAATACCCCTCCCACTCCCCTCATCCCCAAGTCATTCTTTGCCTTTTGTCCCAGGAGTTTGGCAGAGAATTGTCAGAAGTTTTCAATAGTCTCTTATGGAGGGTAGTACTCTTCGGCATGGGACTGGAGTTTTGAGTAATACTGCCAGTCTCTCAGTGAGAGCATAAGTGAAAGTTAGAGTCCGGAGATGCAGGGAGAATATTTTTGCGAAACCATCCCGACTCATATTAACAGCTCCACAAGCAATCAGCGTTGATGAGTTTCGCAGTCTGCTTTTTTCTCTCAAGTCCATGTCAGAAGCAATGCTACCATCTGTCACACTTGAAAGGCCGTGTTCCTGTTCCACGGCGTAGATTCCAGTAAGATTGTTTCTTTTTACTTTTGTCATGATTATATTGTAATACAAAATGTTTTCTCAAGAGGCTACCACCTTTCGGGACAAACTATAGATCAGGGTCTCAGTGAGGCTCCTTTTGTATCTTGGAATCAAGGGTTAATATCTCCTGAGGGGGGTTATTGAACAGGGTTTTTTTTTAATCATGTTTGTTATGTGATTCAATCTGCTTATGTGTAGTGTTACTTAGGCTCATGGCTTGTGGAACATAACGGCCTTTGGAAGTAACGCGGCCTTTATGGTTATGCACGCTTTTTCTGGACTGTATAGTTCACCTGGTGACCAGGCGTGGTTTCGTGTTGGCTTTCCTGACCATGTGGTGACAGAAAAATTCTCATCCGCTGGTGTCTGGTTCATAGGAGGGGGTGAGTGCCCCAGCCATTGTGGGTGTCAGGTGCCGTTTACATTTTCTTATTTGGTCTGTTTTTTTGTATTCAATATCCAGTTATGAAGGATTCTGAAAATGTGGATTCGGACGTCTCTAGTTCAGATTCTGCTTCTTGTGAAGAATACGAATTGGCCCGGTTGATACATGCTTATCAGTTATGTTCCGAATGCTGTTTTAGAGTGCTCAATTCCTTGGGATCGGGGAATCAAGGGGCCACTAAGTCATCCACCTCTGGGGGTTCTGTTCCCCGAGTGACGAGTTCCCTACCACCATCTATTACTATGCATGTAGGTAACCCAGACTTTGCTAAACCTTCTCTGGAAGATGGCTTGTTCCCTCATGAGGTTAGGGCACGGTTCCGCATGTCCATAATTATGGCACAGGCGCATCTGCAGCTCCCAGAAGTGTGTTTAAGATATTGTACGTGTTCCATTAACCGGGGCTCCTCAGGCATGGGATGGCCTGGTCCTGTTCAGCTCTCCGGGGGAACGACTGTCCCTGAGGGTTCAGGGGGTAAACCTTCGGGCTAGGGTTGTCTTTTGCTCCGGCGAAGGTATGCTGTGCCTTTTGTTATAGACTGGTGCGCCTTTGTGTCCTACTGCGGCACATTTTGGCGTTGTTGGAGGATCCCATCCTTAATGGATCTGGGAATTTTCAGTCTTCTCCTTCGAATGGCTTGCAGAATTAGATATAAGAGGAGGAAGTATTCTTCTTATAATCTTGTTTATTGAGTATCCTTTTCCAGTTCTGAGCTTGAAAGAACAGGATCCCTGTTGGGCTGGTCCTGCGAGTGTGTCTGTTCTTGGGTGATAACCTACGGGTTGCCTTAGATTTATTTTAATTCGGTTAGGATGATTTTTTATATGGTTGAGCTCAGGTTTATTGTATATTTCCTTGGGGACTTTTTTTTCTGGAATCGATACTCACGATTTTTGATCGCACTGTTTACTTCTACAGAAGTTTGTTCTAGTGTAAGGACATTTTAGTCCTATGTTTGACTGTTGTTTATTTCTCCATCTCGGGGGGTGACTATATGCGGCCTTGACAGTGATGTCCTTGGTTTCAGGCTGGGCGCTGAGTGCTTCACATTTTTATTTGTGTTATTTCTTGTTTTTATTTTACAAGTTTTCAATTAGGCATTCTGAGAGGACCTGAGGGTCAGTGAGGCATGGGGGATTGGTTCAGTCCTTATTTGCCTTTCCAGCTGGTCGACTGGGACTCAGAGAAGTTCCGTTGTGATACACTCAGTTGTTTCCGATATTTCGTCGGGACTTAGTGTGTTCCTTCCCCGCATGGGTTGCAGGTTTGGAGGACTTGGGATTCCTTGCCGCCAGTTTCTGGCGGTTTTGCCTTTCAGGGGCTCTTTGGAATTGTCCTTTTTTGGGCTTGTTCCTTTTTAAGTTCTCTTCTTTTGTCCATTTCTCTTTAGCGGCTTTGACCATCTTATGGGGAGGGCCGTGCAGCTCTTTCCTACTTTTGGGAGTTTGTTATTTCTCTATCAGTGACGTTAGGCTGTGTTGTCTCCTCCGAGCTTCGCTTAGCGTTTTTTTCTACCGGGGCTTGGGATGCTCTGCATTCTTATTCCTTGAGTATGGTCCTCTGGTTACGTACCCTGAGGAAATATGGAGACCAGCCTTTGTTCTACTCTCTCCCTTGGTCTCTAGAGTTATGGTGGGCCTCTGTCATGCTTTAGCTCCTTTTTGGAGAGTGGGACTCCTGCAAGGGGTGTTTTCTTCCTTTTGGGTTGGGATTTATGAGTGAGTCTTGTCCCCATTCTCCGGGTTAGTCCAGTTATTCCCCTGTGAGGTCTGATTCTTTCAGACGGGTATTTGTGTTCCCTGGGATGTTGTTTGTTTTAAACGATTCTGGGACTCAGGCCTATAGTTTTTTGTTTGGGATCTTTCTTGATATCCAGAAACTTTGATCCTGTGGCTGGTTCGGGGCGATCCAGTTTTTCCAGGGAACACAGGCTGTGGCCTAAGGACTGCACTAGTTTAGCCTGCTAGCAGCTTGTCCAGTTTTCTGTGTGCTTTCTGATATGATCCTTAAGGCTTGCCTTGTCCTTTGAATGACGTATGCTCCCCTTCAGGGGGAGTTCTTTCTGTGTTCTTCATGACGTCTCGGTGATTTCATTCAGCTTTTGTTTTCACCAGACTATGGCTCATGTCTTGTGGGCATGTGCACTGTTCTTATATATGTTCTTCCTTTGGGGGGTAGTTTGCCTCCTTTGGAGGGGGGGTTTCATCTCTCTGGAGGGTTGTTGTCCTGTCCTGTGTGCAGGAGGTTGGAACGGGTTTTTTATCCTGTATAGGAGAGCAGTCTGCTCTTCTGGGGTTTCTTCTGTTCCACCTGTGGAGATGAAGTCTCCATGTTCAGACTGTCATAGAGGGTTGTACTAGGTCTTCATAGGGATCTACTGTATTTTTCTATGTTCATCTCCTATGGGGTTCTCCTTGGGAGTACCTATTTGTTGGGGTGGCCGAGTTCACCCCATTCTTCCCTTCCCTGGGGGCTGACGATTGGGGTCCTTTCTGTTCCCCTGTTTTTCAGACCTGCCTGTCGCTTGGGCTGGTCTGGTGTTGGAGCAGGATCTGAGATCTGTTGTTTGTCCTCGGGTCTTTTGAGGTTCGGTGAGCCTCCTTGAGGTTCTGTGCTTTCTCCATGTTCAAGATATATGAGGACTGGTGGCTTTTGGCTAGCCTGTGATGTTCCCACTGTTTAGTGGATGTTTAGCAGTCTGATGGTTTAGTGTTTGATATCTATCTTCAGCTGCTCTTACTTGCCTGCAGGAGTCATCCTGGTATGACTGTGGCGTGTGGTGTTGACTCAGGTGTTCGCTTATCTGGCTTTGCTGCACGTGTTTCGATTTCTTAATATTTTGATATTCTAAGTTATCTTGCAACTTGAGGTCTCCATCTTCATTTGTCTTTAGGGTGTGGTTGCACTGTATTTAGAAGAAGTTTTCTTCTCTGTTCAGATTCCTGGTCTTAACCTTGTGGTTTCTGTACAATCTGGGGTCTGGGCATTGCCTTCCTTATTTCTTGAGACTGGTTAGGGTCTCTGTGACCTTGGCTCGTTTCTCGTGGTTCCTTATTTTTATTTGGAACTTGTTGCTCCCTATGTAGGGTCCCTTCGGGAATCCTTGTTTTTTTCTTCCATGTCTTCTCCCTTTTAGGAGTTTACGTTAGTTGATCTCTTTCTCTAGTAAGGGGTGTGTTGTTGGGGACTGACTGCTGGGCGACGGTGTCTCCTGGAGGTGTTTTGGCTCAGTCGAGTCTCTTTCTGCGGTCTCTAGCAAGGCTTATGGACTTTCTGCGGGTCAGTGTCCTTGGGGCTTTTTCCTTTTTCAAAGTTTCATTGTAGGCCTGGTGCCCTCAGAATGGACCCCCTTTTGTAACATCCCGTTTTGGAATTCAGTGTCCTCTATAGCTTGGGTATTGTTTTCCCAAAAGTAATGAATGCAGCTGTTGACTCTTTCCATTTATGAAGAAAAACTTAAATTATGCTTACCTGATCATTTTCTTTTCTTCAGATGGAAAGAGTTCACAGCTCCCCCCCCCAAGTTTTTTTTTGTGGGGCGTCTGTTATTTTTATTCTTCTTGCACCTTATCACCTTGATATTTCTTCTACTGTTCCTTGTTCCTCGACAGAATGACTGGGGGATGAGGGGAGTGGGAAGGGGTATTTAGGCCTTTGGCTGGGGTGCCTTTGCCAGGTTCTGAATTCCCAAAAGTAATGAATGCAGCTGTGGACTCTTTCCTTTTGAAGAAAAGAAAATTATCAGATAAGCATAATTTAAGTTTTTGTTTTCTTTCCAATGGCATGGAGAGTCCACAAATCCATTCTAATTAATAGTGGGAAGTAGTACCCAAGCTAGAGGACACAGAATGGAAGGGAGGGAGAACAAGACAGGAGGACCTAAACAGAAGGCACCACCACTTGAAGAACTTTCCTCCCAAAAGAAACCTCAACAGAGGCAAAAACATCAAATTTGTAGAATTTGGAAAAATTATGCAACGAAGACCAAGTGGCTTTCTTGCAGATTTGTTCCACAGAAGCCTCATTTTTAAAGGCCCAGGAAGAAGAGACAGCCCTAGTGTAATGAGCCGTAATCCTCTCAGGAAGCTGTTGTCCAGCTGTCTCATAGGCCAATCAAATTACACTTCTCAACCAAAAGGAAAAAGTATTAGAGGTGGCCTTCTGGCCCTTACATTTACCAGAGAACACAACAAAAAGGACATTAGATTGCCAAAAATCCCTAGTAGCTTGCAGATAGAACTTCAAAGCACGTACTTCATCCAGGTTATGTAACAGATGTTCCTTATGAGAAGAAGTATTAGGACAGAACGAAGGAACGACAATTTCCTGATTGATATTGCGGTCCAAAACCACCTTAGGAAGAAATCCCAATTTGGTACGAAGGACTACCTTATCCACATGGAAAATTAGAAAAGAGGGGTCACACTGTAGAGCCGAAATCTCTGAGACTCTACGAGCTGAAGAAATAGCTAGAAGAAACAAAACTTTCCATGACAACAACTTAATAGCAACAGAGTGCATAGGCTCAAATGGAGCCTGCTGCAGAACCCTAAGAACAAGATTAAGGCTCCAAGGAGGAGCAACAGGTTTAAACACAGGCCTTATTTTGACCAAGGCCTGAACAAAAGATTGAACATCTGGTAAGTCGGCCAGACGTTTAGGACTCGAAAGGGCAGAGATCTGGCCCTTTAGAGTATTGACTGACAAGTCCTTCTCCAAGCCCTCCTGAAGAAAAGACAAAATGCGGGGAACACTCAACTGACTCCAAGGGAAACCCCTAGATTTGCACCAGTAAAGGTATGTACGCCACACTTTATGATAAATTTTGCGAGTTACCAGCTTACAAGCCTGATTCATGGTATCAATAAACTTATCTGAAAAACCTCGTCTATACAAGACTAGGCGTTCAATCTCCAAGCAGTCAGCTTCAGATAATCTAGATTTGGATGTAGAAAAGGACCCTGAAGTAGAAGGTCCTTCCTTAGAGGCAATTTCCATGGGGGAAATGACAACATATTCACCAGATCCGCAAATCAAATTCTGCAAGGCCAAGCTGGAGCAATAAGAATCACCAAAGCCTGCTCCTGCTTGATACGGGCTATTACCGGAGGAAGGAGGACAAATGAAGGAAACAGGTAAATTAGACTGAAGTCCCATGGAACTGCCAGAGCGTCGACCAGAGCTGCTTGCAGATCCCTTGATCTTGATCCGTATCTTGGAAGTCTATCGTTTAGATGAGACGCCATCAGATCCAACTCTGGAACTCCCCACCTGAGTGTTATCATTGAGAATACTTCCAGATGAAGAGCCCACTCCCCTGGATGAAAAGTCTGCTTGCTCAGATAATCCGCTTCCCAGTTGTCCACCCCTGGGATGTGGATGGCAGAAATGTGACAATTGTGAGACTCTGGCCACTGAAGAATGTGATTCACCTCCCTCCTTCCTCCCTGGTGGTTGATATACACCACCGAAGTAATATTGTCCGATTGAAATCTGATAAACCGGACCAAACTCAGTTAAGGCCAAGCTATCAGAGCATTGAAGTGTGTTCTCAACTCTATGATATTTATTGGGAGGACAGACTCCTCCTGAGTCCAAATTCCCTGAGCTCTCAAGGAACCCTAAACTGCTCCTCAGCCTGAAAGGCTGGCATCCGTAGTCACAATCTCCCAAGATGGTCTCAGGAAGCATGTGCCCTGGGACAGATGGTTCTGAGAGAGCCACCAGGACAGGGAATCTCTCATCTGGATGTCTAAGACTATCCTCTGAGAGAGGTCCGAGTGATTTCCGTTCCATTGTCTGAGCATGCATAACTGTAGAGGTCTCAGATGGAAACGAGCAAAAGGAATAATGTCCATGGAAGCCACCATTAGACCAATTACTTCCATACACAGTGCAACTGATGGACAGACAAAGGACTGAAGACAAACACAGGCAGCAAGAAGTTTGGATTTTCTGACCTCCGTCAAGAAAATCTTCATGGAGATCGAGTCTATGATCATCCCCAAAAAACATACCCTGGTATTTGGCACCAAGCAACTCTTTTCCAGATTCACCTTTCACCCGTGAGAGTGGAGAATCAACAACAGAGAATCCGTATGGGATCTTGCTAACTGAAAAGATGGCGCCTGAACCAAGATATTGTCCAGGTATGCTGCCACCGCAATGCCTTGAGATCTGGCTACTGCCAGAAGAGCCCCTCAAATCTTTACCAAAAGGTAGGGCTACAAATTGGAAGTGTTTGTCCAAAAAGGCAAACCGGAGGTATTGGAAATGTTCCTTGTGAATAGGAACATGAAGATACACATCCTTCAGGTCGATGGAAGTCATGAACTGACCCACCTGAACTAAAGGGAGAATAGAATGGATAGTCTCCATTATGAAGGATGGAACCTTGATAAATTTGTTGAGACACTTGAGGTCTAAAATGGGTCGAAAAGTTCCCTCCTTCTTGGGATTCACAAATAGGTTGGAATAGAATCCCTGACCCTGTTATGCCAGAGGAACTGGGATAATTACTCCTAGAGAAGCGAGATCCTTGACCCAGTTTAAGAAAGCCTCTCTCTTGGGACTTCTGTAGGTGAAGCTAGCAGTCACGCTGCTGAGCGCATGCTTCCTATCAAATGAGATAAGGCAATATACCAATAGGTTTACTGAAGCCAAATTGAGATTCACTTTTTTATCTGATGAAACAACCCCTGTAGGTTAAGAAACGCGTCATAAAATATTAAAAGACATTTTTATTTGAAGTTGTCTGTGTTGTGGTTCATACATACCATCTGAACAACACACATAAGATTACTCCTTTGCAGCACCTGAAGTCCATACAAGTCCAGACAACAGGAGAGAAACACCAAGTTGCAACTAGGACAAGTGCCTTTGGAGCCTGGCTCCTACAGTGTACTAGCCACTGTTAAGTGCTAGCCTGCCCTCTTGCACTGGTTACAGTACAGTGCCACACCATCTGGTAAGCATAAAATCTTCTTTTATCCGTACCTGCATTCCAGACGATATCACGCTATTGTGGCGCCCTCTCTCTATTCTTCTTCAACAGTTGTTCCACACTCTCTGGGATCAAGAGGAGCAGCCTGATTCACTATTCCATTCAAGAGGACATCTTTATTCCCTATTTACCACCAGCATATGGACAGTAAACAGGACTAATACGGTAGACTTGATCTACTATATCAATAGTACAATAATTTGGTTTTAAATTGTATAATGTTTTCTTTTTAAACACCAGCGCTCTTTTATATCCCTTTACTGGGATATTTTTACTTGAGATTATCCAATGTAGAAGACCAAGTGTATACTGTAATATAGATCAAACGGTGTTATATCAATACAAACAGCTGACAGCCTTACAGAAAGAACAAAGTAGAAAATCTTGAAGATAGAGCTCAAAGAAATAATAGGGTTATAGGGCTTCCAGAGTCTAATGAATACAAATATCTGGTTCACTTTGCTGCAAATATATTACCACAATTCTTATGTATGACCCCAGATGAGATTCCACTTCCAAAAATCGAGAGAGCACACAGGATAGGCGTTAGGAGGTCAGAACTAGAATATTAAAAAGCCAGACCTATTATGATCAAAGTGCTAAATTTTCAAGCTAAGGTGAACATTTTTAGACAGTATCGTAAGAGGCAGGAATTAGTAATAGGCCACAGAAGAATCTTCTTGTTCCAAGATTTCTCTGCAGAAACAAGCAATAAAAGACGTGAGATGGCACCTTTTTGCACCAAACTCATCAAGGCCAAAAGGCCAGTTAGAATGGTCTATCCAGCTAAAATCTGTATGGAGGTTAATGGTGCAACATGGAATCTGCTTACTGTAACAGAAGCCAAAAACTTTTTTAAAGAACGGTTTATTGTAATCGATAGTAAATAGTTTGCTTCAGAGGTTAATATGAAGACCAAGCTGACTTTTTATCTTTTTATGTCTTGTTATACATTTGCGTGTGCCGGTGAGGAAGGGTGGAGGAGGGGGTATTTAGTATTATTTTTGCCCCTGCCACACTTTTATATTTTTCTCTTATTTTTTTTTAACAGCGTGCATAATTTAGCTCCACTTTAACCCTCAATACCAGCGTTGCCTACGGTACCGGTAAGCTGGAAAACCGTGCTCGTGCACGATTTCCCCATAGGAAACAATGGGGCTGAGCTGGCTGAAAAAAAAACCTAACACCTGCAAAAAAGCAGCGTTCAGCTCCTAACGCAGCCCCATTGTTTCCTAAGGGGAAACACTCTCTAAGTCTACACCTAACACCCTAACATGAACCCCAAGTCTAAACACCCCTAACCTTACACTTATTAACCCCTAATCTGCTGCCCCCGCTATCGCTGACACCTGCATTATATTATTAACCCCTAATCTTCCGCTCCGGACACCGCCGCAACCTACATTATCCCTATGAACCCCTAATCTTATGCCCCTAACATCGCCGAAGCTAAATTATATTTATTAACCCCTAATCTGCCCCCCCCAACGTCGCCGCCACCTACCTACACTTATTAACCCCTAATCTGCCGACCGGACCTCGCCACCACTATAATAAATGTATTAACCCCAAAACCGCCGCACTCCCGCCTCAAAAACACTATAATAAATTGTATTAACCCCTAATCTGTCCTCCCTAACGTCACCGCCACCTACCTACAATTATTAACCCCTAATCTCCCGCCCCCAACGTCGCCGCTACTATAATAAAGTTATTAACCCCTAAACCTAAGTATAACCCTAACACCCCCCCTAACTTAAATATAATTTAAATAAAACGAAATAAATTTACTATATTTAAATAAATTATTCCTATTTAAAACTAAATACTTACCTATAAAATAAACCCTAATATAGCTACAATATAACTAATAGTTATATTGTAGCTATTTTAGGATTTATATTTATTTTACAGGCAACTTTGTATTTATTTTAACTAAGTACAATAGCTATTAAATAGTTAATAACTATTTAATAGCTACCTAGTTAAAATAATTACAAAATTACCTGTAAAATAAATCCTAACCTAAGTTACAAATACACCTAACACTACACTATCATTAAACTAATTAAATAAATTACCTACAATTAGCTAAACTAAAATACAATTAAATAAACTAATCTATAATACAAAAAAACAAACACTAAATTACAGAAAATAAAAAATACAAGAAGTTTAAACTAATTACACCTAATCTAAGCCCCCTAATAAAATAAAAAAGCCCCCCAAAATAATAAAATGCCCTACCCTATTCTAAATTACAAAGTAATCAGCTCTTTTACCAGCCCTTAAAAGGGCTTTTTGCTGGGCATTACCCCAAAGTAATCAGCTCTTTTACCTGTAAAAAAAATACAACCCCCCCAACATTAAAACCCACCACCCACATACCCCTACTCTAACCCACCCACACCCCCCTTAAATAAACCTAACACTAACCCCCTGAAGATCTCCCTACCTTGAGTCGTCTTCACCCAGCCGAGCCGAATTCTTCATCCAAGCAGAGCAAGAAGAGGTCCTCCATCCGGTAGAAGTCTTCATTCTATCAACCAATCGGAATTAAGGTAGGAAAATTCTGATTGGCTGATACAATCAGCCAATAGAATGCAAGGTCAATCCGATTGGCTGATTGGATCAGCCAATCGGATTGAACTTCAATCTGATTGGCTGATTGAATCAGCCAATCAGAATTTTCCTACCTTAATTCCGATTGGCTGATAGAATCCTATCAGCCAATCGGAATTCGAGGGATGCCATCTTGGATGACGTCATTTAAAGGAACCGTCATTCGTCGTTCAGTCGTCGGCCAGGATGGATGTTCCGCGTCAGAGGTCTTCAGGATGCTGCCGCTCCGCTCCGGATGGATGAAGATAGAAGATGCCGCTTGGATGAACACTTCAATCGGATGGAAGACCTCTTCTTGCCCCGCTTGGATGAAGACTTCTACCGGATGGAGGACCTCTTCTTGCCCCGCTTGGATGAAGACTTCTACCGGATGGAGGACCTCTTCTTGCTCTGCTTGGATGAAGAATTCGGCTCGGCTGGGTGAAGACGACTCAAGATAGGGAGATCTTCAGGGGGTTAGTGTTAGGTTTATTTAAGAGGGTTTGGGTGGGTTAGAGTAGGGGTGTGTGGGTGGTGGGTTTTAATGTTGGGTGGGGTTGTATTTTTTTTACAGGTAAAAGAGCTGATTACTTTGGGGCAATGCCCTGCAAAAAGCCATTTTAAGGGCTGGTAAAAGAGCTGATTACTTTGTAATTTAGAATAGGGTAGGGCATTTAATTATTTTGGGGGCTTTTTTATTTTATTAGGGGGCTTTGATTAGGTGTAATCAGTTTAAACTTCTTGTATTTTTTTTTAAATTTTCTGTAATTTAGTGTTTGTTTTTTTGTATTATAGATTAGTTTATTTAATTGTATTATTAGTTTAGCTAATTGTAGGTAATTTATTTAATTAGTTTAATGATAGTGTAGTGTTAGGTGTATTTGTAACTTAGGTTAGGATTTATTAATTTAGGTTAGGATTAATTTAAATTATATTTAAGTGAGGGGGGTGTTAGGGTTAGGGTTAGACTTAGGTTTAGGGGTTAATACATTTATTATAGTAGCGACGAGGTCCGGTCGGCAGATTAGGGGTTAATAAGTGTAGGTAGGTGGCGGCGATGTTAGGGAGGGCAGATTAGGGGTTAATACAATTTATTATAGTGTTTGCGAGGCGGGAGTGCGGCGGTTTAGGGGTTAATACATTTATTATAGTGGCAGCGATGTCCGGTCGTCAGATTAGGGGTTAATAATTGTAGGTAGGTGGCGGCGACATTGGGGGGGGCAGATTAGGGGGTAATAAATATAATATAGGTGTCGGCGATGTAAGGGGCAGCAGATTAGGGGTTCATAGGGATAATGTAGGTGGCGGCGGTGTCCGGAGCGGCAGATTAGGGGCTAAAAAAATGTATTATAGGGTTTGCGATGTGGGGGGGCCTCGGTTTAGGGGTTCATAGGTAGTTTATGGGTGTTAGTGTACTTTATAGCACAGTAGTTAAGAGCCTTATGTTCCGGCGTTAGCCCATAAAACTCTTAATTACTGACTTTTTTGGTGGTAGGAGTCTTGTCGGTAGAGGCTCTACCGCTCACTTCTTCCAAGACTCATAATACCAGCGTTAGGGTATGCAAATGACGTAAGGGGATCTGCGGTAGCCTCGAGTCGCGGAAAGAAAGTGAGCGGTAAACCCTTTCCTGGCTGACTCTAAATTCCAGCGGGCGTTAAAAAGCAGTGTTAGGACCCCTTAAGGCTGCTTTTTAACCCTAACGCAGAACTCTAATTCTAGGCAAATGTTAGTTAATTTGTTATCATGGAACGTAGGTGGAATAACCTCTCCTATAAAAAGGAAACTGATTCTAAAACAACTAGGATATATGAAACCAAGTATAGTGTTTTTACAAGAGACAAATCTCAATCAAATGTAAACTGCTAATCTTAAAAGTAGATGGGTAGGGGAAGTAATATCTACTCAATATTATGGTAGGAAAAGGGGGGGTAGCCAGGGGCGGAACTACCGGTGATGCAACGCACACGGCTGCGACTGGGCCAAGGAGGTCCCTCCCACAGGGTGGCCCAACTTCAGGTAGTATTTTATTTTTTTTAAATGTTTTATTTCTTTTTATTTTCCCCCAATTCCAGCAAGAAGTTTTAATTCCAGCCAGGCGGCAGACGCAGCACAATTTCAAAACAAAGTCAAACTTTATTTGACCTGCCCGGTGCCCGCTCGGAACTTGCCATTTTGGCACGCACTGCTCGACATCATAAAACCATCTATAGCTGCTGGACTTGTGGAACGGAACGTGGCATGGTGACCTGGACTTCTGAGTTGAGAGCTTTGGAACCCACCAGGTTTAAAAGGAAGCTGGAATGTTGCAATTCAAGATGGCAGTGGCATCCCAAAGGTTAACCCTTTCATTGCTAAGCCCACCTGCAAAAATGGGTAACACGCATTATGTACTTTTCAATAGTTGTGGGCATTTGGTTGTCCAGAAAGCGAAAGGTGTTTTATGTTTTCCGCATTTTAATCATTTTGTAATTGTAAATATTTTTTTACCATTTCCCCTACATACCACAGAGCACTTTTTAAATGTAATTTAATCAACCATTGATCAGTGGTTTAAACCTTTTCAAGGAGCTAAAATCTCGAAACGTCCCTTTTTAATTTTATTTTATTTATATATGTGTGTTTGAAGGGCATATCTCTGAGCCTTATATTATTATAGGAATAGTGCAGACTGTAACATTGAAGACACGTTTGTTGTGGTCTCTGTTGGCATGCAGGGCTAGTTTCCCTAATATCTGGTGCCCATAGGCAGACGTTACTCTAGTAATCTCAGTATTTTTTCTGCCTTGTGACCAGTAGTTTATCTCTAATTAGGAACCCTATACAATTCCTGTGTCCTATGTCTGTCTAGCTGTACTTACTATGACTGTGGCAAGAAAAATGTGAGGACAGAAGTAGATTTTAGAGTTTGATCTCTTGGATAGCCAGACAGTAGCCCTTTGTTTATTGAGCTGTCAGGCCCCTGTGCCTGTGTGTGATTGTGTGTACATTTTGAACAAATTACTATAACATTGATTGCACTATGTCACTACAGATCACTCTTGTGTGAACATTGCATCTTATTTCTAATAGTATTTGCCCAATACGGAATCCAGCTGTAAACTCCTCCAAACAAAACCCACGTGGACTCTATTTATATTTTGCTCTAATTCTATGAATGCCAGCACTGGAGCAATAACCGTACCTGTTGAGGTGCATTTGGTTTGCATTTCAAATGATTATTTGCCTTTTTTTTATTTATATTTAAGCCTCCCTCTACTGTCTGACGGTTCTGTTTATCTGTTACAGTTTAGCCTTTAACTACTTTAAATTCCTTTACCTGCCTGGGTTCTAATAGCACTTGCTAATGTGTGTGTGTTCACAAGCTCTCTTTTTGCTAGTTGTGCTAATGTGTCTGTATCACCATAATGTGTGCACCCATATGTGTTTAATCTAGTTGCTGTTTCTGAGCATATAAGCAGTTGCGCTTAGTTTATGCATATATGTGTGTGTGTTTATATATATATTAGCCCTACATAACTTTTCCCACTTTAGATTTAAATTAAGAATTAAACACATAAGGGAAAATTGTTTAAAATATCCTAAAGTAGGCCAAATCTGGCACATAAGCAATGATTTGGACAAACCATAGTGTGTTCCCTCTATGTGTGTTATGCACATTGGGGTCAATTTATCAAGCTCAGTATGGAGCTTGATGCCCCTTGTTTCCGGCGAGTCTTCAGTCTTACTGGAAACAGAGGTTATGAAGCAGTTGTCTAAAGACCGCTGCTCCATAACTTGTCCTCCTGCTCTGAGGCCACGGACAGAAATCAACCCGATTGAATACGATTGGGTTGATTGACACCCCCTGCTAGCGGCCGATTGGCCCCAAATCTGCAGGGGGCGGCATTGCACCAGCAGTTCACAGTCGCACATTAATAAATTTACCCCATTATGTTAAGCAATAAGACCGTCACAAATTTTGGAAACATTACCTTTTTTTAATTTGAATCTAAAGTTATAAACCACTTTTATCCAGGAGGTATGGCAAGCATATGAATATACATCAGCACCTTTTATCTCTCTGTACTCCCCCTCTCTCTCTCCTTGTACTCCTCCTCTCTCTCTCCCCTTGTATTCCCCCTCTCTCTCTCTGTACTACCCCTCTCTCTCCCCTTGTACACCCCCTCTCTCCCCTTGTACTTTTCCTCTTTCTCTCCCCTTGTACGGCCCCTCTCTCTCCCCATGTACTCCCCCTCTCTCTCCCCTTATACTCTCCCCCTCTCTCTCTCCCCATGTACTCCCCCTCTATCTCCCCTTATACTCCCCCCCCTCTCTCTCTCTCTCTCCCTATGTACTTCCCCTCTTTCTCTCCCCCTTTATGCCCCCTCTCTCTCTCCCCATGTACTCCCCCTCTCTCTCCCCTTATACTCCCTCTCTATCATTCCCCTTGTACTCCCCCCTCTCTCTCCCCTTTTACTTCCCCTCTCTTCCCTTGTACTTCCCCCCTCGCTCTCTCCCTTTGTACTCCCCCTCTCTCTTTCCCCTTTTACTCCCCCTCTCTCCCTTTTGTACTCCTCCGCTTTTGTTCTTTCTTTCTTTGTTTCTCTCTCTCCCCCTCTCTATCTCTCCCCCTCTCTCTTTCCCCTTTTACTCCCCCTCTCTCCCTTTTGTACTCCTCCGCTTTTGTTCTTTCTTTCTTTGTTTCTCTCTCTCCCCCTCTCTATCTCTCCTCCTTTGTACTCCCCCTCTCTCTATCTCTCTGTACTACCCCTCTCTCTCCCCTTGTACACCCTTCTCTTTCTCCCCTTGTACTTCTCCTCTTTCTCTCCCCTTATACTCCCCCTCTCTCTCTCCCCATGTATTCCCCCTCTTTCTCTCCTTTGTTTGCCCCCTCTCTCTCTCTCCCCATGTACTCCCCCCCTCTCCCCCCTTATACTCCTCCTCTCTCTTTCTCATTGTACTCCCACCTCTCTCTTTCCCATTGTACTCCCCCTCTCTTTCTCCCCTTGTTCTTCTCCTCTTTCTCTCCCCTTGTACGCCCCCTCTATCTCCCCATGTACTCCTCCCTCTCTCTCCCCTTATACTCTCCCCCTATCTCTCTCTCCCCATGTACTCCCCCTCTCTCTCCCCTTATACTCCCCCTCTCTCTCTCCCCATATACTTCCCCTCTTTCTCTCCCCTTGTACGCCCCCCCTCTCTCTCTCCCCATGTACTCCCCCTCTCTCTCCCCTTTTACTCCCCCTCTCTCTTTCTCATTGTACTCCCCCTCTCTCTCCCATTATACTCCCCGTCTCTCTCTCACCTTGTACACCCCCTCTCTCTCTCCCCATGTACTTCCCCTCTTTCTCTCCCCTTGTACGCACCCTTCTCTCTCTCCCCATGTACTCCCCCTCTCTCTCCCCTTTTACTCCCCCTCTATCTTTCTCATTGTACTCCCCTTCTCTCTCCCATTATACTCCCCCTCTCTCTCTCACCTTGTACACCCCCTCTCTCTCTCCCCATGTACTTCCACTCTTTCTCTCCCCTTATACTCCCCCTCTCTCTTTCTCATTGTACTCCCACCACTCTCTTTCCCATTGCACTCCTCCTCTCTCTTTCCCCTTTTACTCCCCCTCTCTCCCTTTTGTACTCCACTTTCTTTCTTTCTTTCTCTCTCCCTTTGTACTCCCCCTCTCTATCCATTAGTACTAACTCTCTCTATCCCTTTCTTCTTCTTCCCCCTCTCTCCCATTCTTCTTCCTCCCCTCGCCCTCCCTATGTTCTACTCCCTTATCTCCATTTTTTACCCCCTCTTTTCCTTTGTTCTATAAAAAAAGAAAATATATCAAAATCATGTTTTTTTTGGGGGGTTGGGGGGGCTTCATGGATTCTTGCACCAGGGCCCTGAGGCTTCTAGTTATGCCTCTGGGGTAGCGATGCTCTTTAATAAAAGCCTGTCCTATAATATATTATCACAGGATATAGATAATCAGGCCAGATATTTAATCATAGAAATATATAAGCTAAATCTTATTGTATGCAATGTCTATGGCCCTAATAAAATGGATTATGTATTCTGGGAGGAGCTAAACAATAAACTTATAAAGTATATGGGAAAGAATGTAAATGTTGGGGGGGTTCAATTTGGCACCAGTGCCGTTAGTTGATAGGCTAAGGTGTAGTCATTCTAGAGACTCTAAAAGAGAAGCTAAAATTCTTAGTACCTTTTGCAAAGGACTAAGATTACAAAACATCTGGAGAATTCAAAATCCAGATATACGTTCATTTTCATGCGTATCCAAAACATTTAACACGTTTTCACGAATTGATCTCTTTCTAATTTCAGATAATCTACTGGGGCTTGATATGAACTCGGACATTAAAGACATCAGTGTATCAGACCATGTGATTATCACTTTAGAACTACAGAATACAGCACAATTTAAAAACGACCCAGGTAGATTTATATTTCCTAGATACTTAGCGGACAACGTACATTTAAAAAATCATATCAGCGAAAAACTGGTAGGAATACCAGTGGTTTAATAGAGCACACCTAGGGAAAAGTGAAACATACTGGGAAGCAGCAAAAGCTTTCTTAAGAGGTGCTATTAAGGCATATACATGTAAATGGAAGAAAAAAGTAGAGAGAGAAATCTCCAACTAGCCAATCAACCAAAGAATAGCTAAAAAGTCTATATAAATAACCCTAATCCTCGATTATGGAACAAGTACAAAAATAGTAAACAAGAAAGAGACCTCTTCCTAAAACAAAATGCCACCCAACAAGATAGAAAAGAGAGAGCCCTATATAGAGGCTATTATGGTAGATAGGCCAAATACTTATCTAGGCTTACTAAAAAACAATACACAGAAGAACCATATCGCTTCAATTAAAATAGGAGCCCATAGAGTGTCAACCAATAGGGAAGTGAAGCAGGCGATTTATGATTACTTCTTCTAATTATATACGAATACTAAGGTAGTTAATCATAATATAGCAGAATTTTGGGATAAGTTATATATTAAAAACTTAAAACTTGCCAACACTACCAAGAGTCCTATACATACTTCAAGCCCTTCCCATAGCATTACCTGGTTGGTTCCAATTGAGGCTCCAAAATTACATAAACAGGTTTGTCTGGGGCTCTAGCAAACCCCGGGTTAACAAAGCTACGATGTACAGACCTACTCTGACAGGTGGGCTGGGTCTACCGAATATTCGGGTATATTTAGATGCTATTGTACTTCAGAGGGTATATGACTGGCACACTTCTTCACAGCACAAGGCATGGATAGCAATAGACTCTCAGATATTAAAGGTTCCCTCGGTGGGGGCTCTCTGCTGGGTCCCTAAATCCTCGAGACCTCCAAGTTGTACGATACTTCCTATGCACAAATACTTTTTTGAGACATGGGACACAATTAAGCATAAAAGACGAGATATCTCAGGGATTAGATCCCCTCTCTTTCCTATCCCATTAAATGTGGAACTCACAGGAGGGCTAGATAAGGACTTTCAGAGGAGAGCAGAATGGGGATACACCACTCCACTAGTAGAGTTTATAAGAGAAGGTAAACTTAGGAACAGAGAGGAGTTAAAAGAGGTGGCACATGGTGCGTATCACCCGTGGCTAAAATATATGCAGCTCACACACTTTCTCCATACCACACCATATAAGACAGACTTTTTGAGACCAATGACCACATTTGAGAAGCTTTGTTCAGCCAATGTTCCAACGCCCCACACGCTTTCCAAAATGCGCTGTATACTGCAGACGTATATGAGAGACGAACTTCCTTCATACACCATTAACTGGCACAGGGAATTGGGAGACATTTTAAATACAGAGGAATGGGGACTAATATTTCATCACACTAAAAAATCGTCAACCTCCCCAAAAATCCTAGAATTAAACTTTAGAGTACTAACACGCTGGTATTTAACCCCGACAAGACTACACTCTATTTACCCAAGTTCCAGTGACTTATGTTGGAAGGGTTGTGGAAAAAAAGGAGGTTGCCTCCACATGTGGTGGGAGTGTGATTTTGTAAAACAACTCTGGCATTACGTAGAGGAACATTTCAGAAACAGCTTAATTGCAGATCTCCGCCTCACACCCCAGGCAGCATTACTAAACAGACTCCCCCAAGTTCCATGCAAGCTTAGGAGACAATTACTACAGGTCGGAATTAATGGCGCCAAGGCCCTGATAGCTTTCAGATGGAAATCACCTATTCCCCTGACTGGACAAATGTGGTTAGCCAAAATTGAAGAGTTGCTAAGCCTTGAGGAATTCGGATATCTTAAAAGACTTAGGCTAGAATTTTTTCATAATATGAGATTCCTATGGGAAGAATCACTGACAACGACTAGACCTCAGCCCAGCCTGACTTTAACACGTCAAGACCTTGACTTAACATGATGCGTGGAGATAGGGACCCCCCCCCCTCTTTGGGAAGGGGATAACATATAGGCTTCCCTATATACCTGTTAGATGTTGCAACTAACATTATAACTGAAAGTAGTTTAAACCCCTAGTCTATAACACAATTGTGAGAACAGGATAGAGGTGGAAGGATATGCTCACAAGTTTAATCTCACATGGTATATGCTACTCTCCCAAGTAATGGGGATCATAACACCGGTCAGCAATGTTTTGTTTTCGTTCTGTTTCTGTTTATTGTTCTCTTTTTACTTTTGTCTGTGATGTGTTATATTTAGCTATAAAAATCACCATCCTGGAATACCCTGTTACTGAAAGTACGTCTAACACATTTTATCTCTTTTACGGTAAGTGTACCATTGTTTGTAACCTTTTTCTTATTTCGTACTTGCAATCAATAAAGATGGTAATTTAAAAAAAAAAAAAAAACTTAAAACCTGCTGAAGACGATGTCTTGACATTTAACCAAATCATATCAGAAGATGAGGAAGCCAAAACAATAGGCCAGATAAAATCGAATAAAGCACCGGGACCAGACATGTTACCTGCAGAATTTTATAAAATGCTATCCAGTGAAGTAACCCCTACTCTTACCAATCTTTACAATACCTACTACACTAAAGGGAAATGCATTCTAAATACTTTGCGGCATCTTCTATAATATTAATTGCAAAAAAGAATAGAGACCCAGAGGACCCAGCTTTCTATAGACTGATATCACTATTAAACAATGATTACAAAATACTAACCACCATTATAGTAAATAGGCTTAAAAATGGTTATGTACAAAGTAATACATCCAGACCAAGCAGGTTTTATGATGGGACGCAACCCTGCCAGAAATATCCGCAAAGTATTTCCTATGTTAAATTATTGTTGGAACCAACTAGAACAGGGCACAAAGCATAAAAAATCAGATATAGTAGTTCTCCCAGTGGACGCTGAAAAAGCGTTTGATTCCATAACGTGGGATCATTTATTTACAGCTCTTGACAAATTTGGCTTGCAAGGGAATATAAATGCTTTTATAAAACTGATTTATAGGAATCCCACTTCTAATATAATCATAAATAACGAACCAACACCTAGCATACAGCTAAAGAAAGGAACAAGGCAAGGTTGCCCACTTTCGCCCCCCTTTTTAACCTTTCAATAGAACCGCTAGCAATCAAGCTGAGACAGGAATTGCCAGGTATTAATATACAGCAGCATAAAAAAGTCTTATCACTATTTGCAGACGATTTACTGATATATCTTACCAACACGGCACAGAGTATTAAGCATTTCCTTAATATATCCAACCAATTTAGTTCATTTTCAGGCTACAAGATTAAAGGGACAGTATACTGTAAAATAGTTTTTCCCTTAATGTGTTTACAATTGTTTTTTTTACCAACTGCAGAGTAAAAAATGTATGAAAATTAGCGTTTTAAGGCTTATTTGTGTATATTAAAGCTCTGATTTTGTGTTTTGAAGCCACAACCTAATAAAATGGGTTGAGCTTGTAGGTATAATCCGATCTCATTACTGTATCACTTTGTGCACATATACCTGCTTCTTATCTTATATCTGTCCTTAAAACAATCACCAGTACCTTGAGAGAACAATGGAAAATCAACATTTTATTACCTTATCTCTGCTATATCCAACTGGGAGTATAATTTCTTCTGCTGGCTGTGTTAACAAAGCTTATATATAGCTGGGACCTGCGGCCACAAACTTTCAGAATAGGTGTGGATACCACATGCTAAATCAACCATTTCAAATGCCAATATAAGGGTAAAGGAGCTACTTGTAAACAATTTAATACACTCCAGCAGGTAAAGTGGATAATTGGGAACAAATTAAAGGGGAGAAATTTTTTGAGTAAACTGTCCCTTTAATGTAGATAGGTCAGAAATTATGTGGCTAACTGAACCTCAAACTGAGCAAGGGGAATGCCCATTTAGAAGTGTTGAATGTATTAAAAATTGGGGAATATATATTAGTAGAATTCCAACACAATGGTATGGCAAAAATTTCACAGCTGGTTTAGACAAGTGTGTATCAGATTGCAAGAGATGGGCAGCCCTACCTATCCCTATATCAGTTAGAATAATGTTAATAAAGACTATCATCTTTCCACGTTTGTTGTACCTATTACAAAATATCTCTTTAATTATAAAACAGAAAGATAACATTAGGTTCAACAAGATGTGTGCCTGTTTTGTATGGCAAGGGAAAAAAATAAGATGTGCAACAGAAACGCTTTGCCTTCCAGTTAGAGCAGGTGGCTTGGCATTGCTCAATCTAAAGAGATACAATCTTGCTGCACTATCTAAACATGCCATAGATTGGATTATAGAAGGGAATTATGTGACATATTCCTGGGACAGGAATGTAACCCTGTGTATCACGTTTTTTACCAATCTTGGGAAATCCTAACTTTATGCCAGGATGCAGTAAATGGGGGAATATTTCATAAATGGCACAGCAGGGGCCTCACCAATGTAGTACAACTATAGGATGTAAGGTTACGCTCTATTAAAGGGACAGTCAACACCAGAATTTTTGTTGTTTTAAAAGATAGATAATCCCTTAATGACCAATTCCCCAGTTTTGCATAACCAACACAGTTATAATTATATATGTTTTACCTCTGTAATTACCTTGTATCTAAGCCTCAGCAGACTGCCCCCTTATTTCAGTGCTTTTGACAGACTTGCATTTTAGCCAATCAGAGCTGTCTCCATGGTAAATTCACGTGCAAGAGCTCAATGTTATCTATATGAAACACGTGAACTAATGCCCTCTAGTGGTGAAAAACTATCAAAATGCATTTAGATTAGAGGCGGCCTTCAATTAGCATATGAACCTCCTAGGTTTAGCTTTCAACTAAGAATCCTAAGAGAACAAAGCAAAATTGGTGATAAAAGTAAATTGGAAAGTTGTTTAAAATTACATGCCCTATTTAAAACATGAACTTTTTTTTGGCCCTTGACTGTCCCTTTTAATAGCATTAAGTAGAGAATTCCAACTACCTAAAACTGAATTCTATGTATACCTTTAAATCAGACACTCATTCAATGAATTGCAAGACAAGTTTGGTACCGATTGGCAGTTGGGAGAGCTAAAAAAAAGTTATTAGAATATTTCAACAAAAGAAATATGCAATTACCACAATATATAACACCAATATGTCATATACGTCAGAAGAAAATATACAGGTAGTACACAGTAAATGTCTGAAAACAATTAGCACGCTTTCAATTACAGAGGTAATATCTAGCCTACATAACATTGTTAAGGCAACCAATATAAGTTCCTGGAGAGAATCACATTTAAGAATAATAAACCAACTTTATATCACACCCAACAAATTGGCACTATGGTACAGAAAGGATAACATAGTATGTTATAAATGTGGAACAAGATATGCAGATCCGGAACACTGTTTCTGGTCATGCCAAAAAATTAGACAGTTTTGGTTAAAAATCAACTATTGGTTGAGCAAGATACTAGACCAGGAATTCCAAATTAATAGCAAATATGTCTTTTTTCTATATTGCCGCCTAGACAGGCAATTTAATTTAAATCTAATTAATACTGCCATTCTGCAGGGCCATATGCTGATCCTCTCTAAATGGAAATCTGTCCAAGCACCTAGTATAGTGCAATTCACATCTGAGATGATAAGTCAAATAGTAATGGAACAATATAATATAGCACCGGATTCTGAGAAACATTTAAAATGCTTTTTCTATAAATGGTTTAAGGTAATAGAGTCACAGCCGATAAATGCCCAACTACAAATTATTAAACCGCGAATAAAATCCAAGGCCTAGATTACGAGTTTTGCGTTAACAGGGGTGCGGTGCTAACGAGCAGTTTATGCTCATCGCTCACTTACAGACAGTGCTGGTATTACGGGTTTTTACAAACCCGGCGTTAACCGCAAAAAAGTGAGCGTAGAGCAAAATTTAGCTCCACATCTCACCTCAATACAAGCGCTGCTTACGTTAGTGGTGAGCTGGTAAAACGTGCTTGTGCACGATTTCCCCATAGGAATCAATGGGGAGAGCCGGCTGAAAAAAAACCTAACACCTGCAAAAAAGCAGCGTAAAGCTCCTAACGCAGCCCCATTGATTCCTATGGGGAACATACATTTATGTCTACACCTAACACCCTAACATGAACCCCGAGTCTAAACACCCCTAATCTTACACTTATTAACCCCTAATCTGCCGCCCCCAACATCGCCGACACCTACATTATATTATTAACCCCTAATCTGCCGCCACTTACATTATACTTATGAACCCCTAAACTGCTGCCCCGGACATTGCCAAAACCTACATTATATTTATTAACCCCTAATCTGCCGCCCCCAATGTCGCCGCAACCTAACTACATTTATTAACCCCTAATCTGCCGCCTCCAACGTTGCCACCACTATAATAAACATATTAACCCCTAAACCTAAGTCTAACCCTAACCCTAACCCCCCCTAACTTAAATATAATAAATAAATCTAAATAAAATTACTACAATTAACTAAATAATTCCGATTTAAAACTAAATACTTACCTATAAAATAAACCCTAAGCTAGCTAAAATATAACTAATAGTTACATTGTAGCTAGCTTAGGGTTTATTTTTATTTTACAGGCAACTTTGTATTTATTTTAACTAGGTACAATAGTTATTAAATAGTTATTAACTATTTAATAACTACCTAGTTAAAATAAAGACAAATTTACCTGTAAAATAAAACCTAACCTAAGTTACAATTACACCTAACACTACACTACAATTAAATTAATTACCTAAATTAAATACAATTAATTACAATTAAATAAAGTACAAAAAAAACAAACACTAAATTACAGAAAATAATAAACAAATTACAAGATTTTTAAACTAATTACACCTAATCTAATCCCCCTTACAAAATAAAAAGCCCCCCAAAATAAAAAAGCCCTACCCTACACTAAATTACAAATACCCCTTAAAAGGGCCTTTTGCGAGGCATTACCCCAAAGTAATCAGCTCTTTTACCTGTAATAAAAAAGTAAAAATCCCCCACCCAACTTTAAAACCCACCACCCACACAACCAACTCTACTCTAAAACCTACCCAATCCCCCCTTAAAAAAAAACTAACACTAACCCCCTGAAGATCACCTTACCGGGAGACGTCTTCACCCAACCGGGCCGAAGTCCTAAACGAAGCCGGGAGAAGTCTTCATCCAAGCCAGGCAAAGTGGTCCTCCAGACGGCAGAAGTCTTCATCCAGACGGCATCTTCTATCTTCGTCCATCCGGCGCGGAGCGGGTCCATCTTCAAGACATCCGACACGGAGCATCCTCTTCTTCCGACGGCTAAACACAGAATGAAGGTTCCTTTAAATGACATCATCCAAGATGTCGTCCCTTCAATTCTGATTGGCTGCTAGAATTCTATCAGCCAAATGGAATTAAGGTAGAAAAAATACTATTGGCTGATGCAATCAGCCAATAGGATTGAACTGGCATTCTATTGGCTGATTGGAACAGCCAATAGAATGCCAGCTCAATCCTATTGGCTGATTGGATCAGCCAATAGGATTGAACTTCAATCCTATTGGCTGATTGCATCTACCTTAATTCCGATTGGCTGATAGAATTTTATCAGCCAATCGGAATTGAAGGGACTCCATCTTGGATGACTGTCAGGGTGCCAGGAATCAGCCTGAGACGAGAAGTGCAAAAATAATCACACCTTTATTAATAGCAAAAAATAATAAAAAGTCCACAAGTCAAATAACAAGCCAGGAGTCAAAACCAGAGCTGGTAGTCAGACGAGCCGAGTCAGGAGCCAAAGCGAATAATCAGACGAGCCGGAATCAGCAAAAAGGAAAACAGCAGAGTCAGGAACAAGCCAGGGATCATCAACCATGAAGGACGTCAGGCAGCCAGGTAATACACATGAACTCTCACAAACAGGTCTGAGACAACGCAAAGGCAAAGCATACTGAACAGAGGCCCTTTAAATAATAAGTGATGACATCACAATTCTGAGACTGCATCCTGTCTCATATGGATGATGCACACTAGTCTGGCCATAAAAGGAAGTGCAAGAAATGAGCATCATCCCCCACAATGCACCATAGTCAGTAAGAGAGGTGAGTAAAATGGCTGCCAGCAGCACATGGCAAACAAACAGGGAAAAACCCCATACAATGATATCATTTAAAGGAACCTTCATTCTGTGTTTAGCCGTCGGAAGAAGAGGATGCTCTGCGTCGGATGTCTTGAAGATGGACCCACTCCACGCCGGATGGATGAAGATAGAAGATGCCGTCTGGATGAAGACTTCTGCCCGTCTGAAGGACCACTTCGCCCGGCTTGGATGAAGACTTCTCCCAGCTTCGTTGAGGACTTCGGCCCGGTTGGGTGAAGACGTCTCCCGGTAAGGTGATCTTTAGGGGATTAGTGTTAGGTTTTTTTTTAAGGGGGGATTGGGTGGGTTTTAGAATAGGGTTGGTTGTGTGAGTGGTGGGTTTTAATGTTGGGGGGAATTGTAATTTTTTTTTCAGGTAAAAGAGCTGAATACTTTGGGGCAATGCCCCGCAAAAGGCCCTTTTAAGGGCTATTTGTAATTTAGTGTAGGGTAGGGATTTTTTTATTTTAGGTTTTTTTTTTTATTTTGTTAGGGGGATTAGATTAAGTGTAATTAGTTTAAAAATCTTGTAATTTGTTTATTATTTTCTGTAATTTAGTGTTTGTTTTTTTTGTACTTTAGATAATTTTATTTAATTGTAATTAATTGTATTTAATTTAGGTAATTAATTTAATTGTAGTGTAGTGTTAGGTGTAATTGTAATTTAGGTTAGGTTTTATTTTACAGGTAAATTTGTCTTTATTTTAACTAGGTAGTTATTAAATAGTTAATAACTATTTAATTACTATTGTACCTAGTTAAAATAAATACAAAGTTGCCTGTAAAAACAAAATTTATGCTTACCTGATAAATTCCTTTCTCCTGTAGTGTGGTCAGTCCACGGGTCATCATTACTTCTGGGATATTAACTCCTCCCCAACAGGAAGTGCAAGAGGATTCACCCAGCAGAGCTGCTATATAGCTCCTCCCCTCTACGTCACCTCCAGTCATTCGACCAAGGACCAACGAGAAAGGAGAAGCCAAAGGGTGTAGTGGTGACTGGAGTATAATTCAAAAATTTTTTACCTGCCATAAAAAACAGGGCGGGCCGTGGACTGACCACACTACAGGAGAAAGGAATTTATCAGGTAAGCATAAATTTTGTTTTCTCCTGTTAAGTGTGGTCAGTCCACGGGTCATCATTACTTCTGGGATACCAATACCAAAGCTAAAGTACACAGATGACGGGAGGGACAGGCAGGCTCTTTATACGGAAGGAACCACTGCCTGAAGAACCTTTCTCCCAAAAACAGCCTCCGAAGAAGCAAAAGTGTCAAATTTGTAAAATTTGGAAAAAGTATGAAGAGAAGACCAAGTTGCAGCCTTGCAAATCTGTTCAACAGAAGCCTCATTCTTAAAGGCCCAAGTGGAAGCCACAGCTCTAGTAGAATGTGCTGTAATTCTTTCAGGAGGCTGCTGTCCAGCAGTCTCATAGGCTAACCGAATTATGCTACGAAGCCAAAAAGAGAGAGAGGTAGCCGAAGCTTTTTGACCTCTCCTCTGACCAGAATAAACGACAAACAGGGAAGACGTTTGTCGAAAATCCTTAGTTGCCTGTAGATAAAATTTCAGGGCACGGACTACATCTAGATTGTGTAGCAGACGTTCCTTCTTCGAAGAAGGATTAGGACACAAAGATGGAACCACAATCTCTTGATTGATATTCCTGTTAGTGACCACCTTAGGTAGGAACCCAGGTTTAGTACGCAGAACTACCTTGTCTGAATGAAAAATCAGATAAGGAGAATCACAATGTAAAGCGGATAACTCAGAGACTCTTCGAGCCGAGGAAATCGCCATTAAAAATAGAACTTTCCAAGATAACAGCTTGATATCAATGGAATGAAGGGGTTCAAACGGAACACCCTGTAAAACATTAAGAACTAAGTTCAAACTCCATGGTGGAGCAACAGTTTTAAACACAGGCTTGATCCTAGCTAAAGCCTGACAAAAAGCTTGAACGTCCGGAACTTCTGACAGACGTTTGTGTAAAAGAATGGACAGAGCTGAAATCTGTCCCTTTAAGGAACTAGTGGATAAACCCTTTTCTAAACCTTCTTGTAGAAAAGACAATATCCTCGGAATCCTAACCTTACTCCATGAGTAACTCTTGGATTCGCACCAATATAAGTATTTGCGCCATATCTTATGGTAAATCTTTCTGGTAACAGGCTTCCTAGCCTGTATTAAGGTATCAATAACTGACTCAGAAAAACCACGTTTTGATAAAATCAAGCGTTCAATTTCCAAGCAGTCAGCTTCAGAGAAATTAGATTTTGATGTTTGAAGGGACCCTGGATCAGAAGGTCCTGTTTCAGAGGTAGAGACCAAGGTCGACAGAATGACATGTCCACTAGATCTGCATACCAAGTCCTGCGTGGCCATGCAGGCGCTATTAGAATCACTGATGCTCTCTCCTGTTTGATTCTGGCAATCAATCGAGGAAGCATCGGGAAGGGTGGAAACACATAAGCCATCCCGAAGGTCCAAGGTGCTGTCAAAGCATCTATCAGAACCGCTCCCGGATCCCTGGATCTGGACCCGTAACGAGGAAGCTTGGCATTCTGTCGAGATGCCATGAGATCTATCTCTGGTTTGCCCCAACGTCGAAGTATTTGGGCAAAGACCTCCGGATGAAGTTCCCACTCCCCCGGATGAAAAGTCTGACGACTTAAGAAATCCGCCTCCCAGTTCTCCACTCCCGGGATGTGGATTGCTGACAGGTGGCAAGAGTGAGACTCTGCCCAGCGAATTATCTTTGATACTTCCATCATTGCTAGGGAGCTTCTTATCCCTCCCTGATGGTTGATGTAAGCTACAGTCGTGATGTTGTCCGACTGAAACCTGATGAACCCCCGAGTTGTTAACTGGGGCCAAGCCAGAAGGGCATTGAGAACTGCTCTCAATTCCAGAATGTTTATTGGTAGGAGACTCTCCTCCTGATTCCATTGTCCCTGAGCCTTCAGAGAATTCCAGACAGCGCCCCAACCTAGTAGGCTGGCGTCTGTTGTTACAATTGTCCAGTCCGGCCTGCTGAATGGCATCCCCCTGGACAGATGTGGCCGAGAAAGCCACCATAGAAGAGAATTTCTGGTCTCTTGATCCAGATTCAGAGTAGGGGAGAAGTCTGAGTAATCCCCATTCCACTGACTTAGCATGCACAATTGTAGCGGTCTGAGATGTAGGCGTGCAAAGGGTACTATGTCCATTGCCGCTACCATTAAGCCGATCACCTCCATGCATTGAGCTACTGACGGGTGTTGAATGGAATGAAGGACACGGCATGCATTTTGAAGCTTTGTTAACCTGTCTTCTGTCAGGTAAATCTTCATTTCTACAGAATCTATAAGAGTCCCCAAGAAGGGAACTCTTGTGAGTGGAAAGAGAGAACTCTTCTTTTCGTTCACCTTCCATCCATGCGACCTTAGAAATGCCAGTACTAACTCTGTATGAGACTTGGCAGTTTGAAAGCTTGAAGCTTGTATCAGAATGTCGTCTAGGTAAGGAGCTACCGAAATTCCTCGCGGTCTTAGTACCGCCAGAAGAGCACCCAGAACCTTTGTGAAGATTCTTGGAGCTGTAGCCAATCCGAATGGAAGAGCTACAAACTGGTAATGCCTGTCTAGAAAGGCAAACCTTAGATACCGGTAATGATCTTTGTGAATCGGTATGTGAAGGTAAGCATCCTTTAAATCCACTGTGGTCATGTACTGACCCTTTTGGATCATGGGTAAAATTGTCCGAATAGTTTCCATTTTGAACGATGGAACTCTTAGAAATTTGTTTAGGATCTTTAAATCCAAGATTGGCCTGAAAGTTCCCTCTTTTTTGGGAACCACAAACAGATTTGAGTAAAACCCTTGTCCTTGTTCCGACCGTGGAACCGGATGGATCACTCCCATTAATAAAAGATCTTGTACGCAGCGTAGAAACGCCTCTTTCTTTATTTGGTTTGTTGACAACCTTGACAGATGAAATCTCCCTCTTGGGAGAGAGGATTTGAAGTCCAGAAGGTATCCCTGAGATATGATCTCTAACGCTCAGGGATCCTGGACATCTCTTGCCCAAGCCTGGGCGAAGAGAGAAAGTCTGCCCCCCACTAGATCCGTTCCCGGATCGGGGGCCCTCGCTTCATGCTGTCTTAGGGGCAGCAGCAGGTTTCCTGGCCTGCTTGCCCTTGTTCCAGGACTGGTTAGGTCTCCAGCCTTGTCTGTAGCGAGCAACAGCTCCTTCCTGTTTTGGTGCAGAGGAAGTTGATGCTGCTCCTGCTTTGAAATTACGAAAGGAACGAAAATTAGACTGTCTAGCCTTAGGTTTGGCTCTGTCTTGAGGCAGGGCATGGCCTTTACCTCCTGTAATGTCAGCGATAATTTCTTTCAACCCGGGCCCGAATAAGGTCTGCCCTTTGAAAGGAATATTAAGCAATTTAGATTTAGAAGTAACATCAGCTGACCAGGATTTTAGCCACAGTGCTCTGCGCGCCTGAATGGCGAATCCGGAATTCTTAGCCGTAAGTTTAGTTAAATGTACTACGGCATCCGAAATAAATGAGTTAGCTAACTTAAGGGCTTTAAGCTTGTGTGTAATCTCATCTAATGGAGCTGATTCAAGTGTCTCTTCCAGAGACTCAAACCAAAATGCTGCTGCAGCCGTGACAGGCGCAATGCATGCAAGAGGTTGCAATATAAAACCTTGTTGAACAAACATTTTCTTAAGGTAACCCTCTAACTTTTTATCCATTGGATCTGAAAAGGCACAGCTATCCTCCACCGGGATAGTGGTACGCTTAGCTAAAGTAGAAACTGCTCCCTCCACCTTAGGGACCGTTTGCCATAAGTCCCGTGTGGTGGCGTCTATTGGAAACATCTTTCTAAATATTGGAGGGGGTGAGAACGGCACACCGGGTCTATCCCACTCCTTAGTAACAATTTCAGTAAGTCTCTTAGGTATAGGAAAAACGTCAGTACACGACGGTACCGCAAAATATTTATCCAACCTACACAATTTCTCTGGTATTGCAACTGTGTTACAATCATTCAGAGCCGCTAACACCTCCCCTAGTAATACACAGAGGTTTTCCAGCTTAAATTTAAAATTTGAAATATCTGAATCCAGTCTGTTTGGATCAGAACCGTCACCCGCAGAATGAAGTTCTCCGTCCTCATGTTCTGCAAATTGTGACGCAGTGTCTGACATGGCCCTAATATTATCAGCGCACTCTGTTCTCACCCCAGAGTGATCACGCTTACCTCTTAGTTCTGGTAATTTAGCCAAAACTTCAGTCATAACAGTAGCCATATCCTGTAATGTGATTTGTAATTGCCGCCCAGTCGGCATAACTCTCCCCTCGTTGTTTGGGGAAATATGTTCAATTTGTACAGATTGACTTTTATTTAAAGTAGCATCAATACAGTTAGTACATAAATTTCTATTGGGCTCCACTTTGGCTTTAGCACATATAGCACAGATATCTTCCTCTGAATCAGACATGTTTAACACACTAGCAAATAAACTAGCAACTTGGAAATACTTTTCAAGTAATTTACTATAATATGAAAACGTGCTGTGCCTATAAGAAGCACAGAAAAAGTTATGACAGTTGAAAATTGATAAACTGAAAAGTTATAGCATCAAATCTTTGTAAAAAACACACTTTTAGCAAAGGATTGCTCCCATTAGCAAAGGATAACTAACCCTGATAGCAGAAAAAAAATACAGAAATAAACGTTTTTTATCACAGTCAACTACAATCTCACAGCTCTGCTGTGAGTGATTACCTCCCTCAAAACAAGTTTTGAAGACCCCTGAGTTCTGTAGAGATGAACCGGATCATGCAGGGAAGACAATAAACTTCTGACTGAATTTTTTGATGCGTAGCAAAAGCGCCAAAAAAGGCCCCTCCCCCTCATACACAACAGTGAGAGAGATCAGTAAACTGTCATAAATTAAATAAAAACGACTGCCAAGTGGAAAAAATAGTGCCCAAAACATTTTTTCACCCAGTACCTCAGAAAATTAAACGATTTTACATGCCAGCAAAAAACGTTTAACATAAATAAATTAAGTGTTATAAAAAAGCCTGTTGCTAGTCCCTGCAAAATAGGCTAAAGTCTTATGCATACAGTATAATTCCAGTGAAGTGCCATTCCCCAGAATACTGAAGTGTAAAATATACATACATGACAGCCTGATACCAGTTGCTGCTACTGCATTTAAGGCTGAGTTTACATTATATCGGTATGGCAGAATTTTCTCATCAATTCCATTGTCAGAAAATAATAAGCTGCTACATACCTCTTGCCCGCTGTCCCCTGATCTGAAGTTTACCTCTCCTCAGATGGCTGAGAAACAGCAATATGATCTTAACTACGCCGGCTAAAATCATAGAAAAAACTCAGGTAGATTCTTCTTCAAATTCTACCAGAGAAGGAATAACACACTCCGGTGCTATTATAAAATAACAAACTTTTGATTGAAGGTATAAAACTAAGTATAATCACCACAGTCCTCTCACACATCCTATCTATTCGTTGGGTGCAAGAGAATGACTGGAGGTGACGTAGAGGGGAGGAGCTATATAGAAGCTCTGCTGGGTGAATCCTCTTGCACTTCCTGTTGGGGAGGAGTTAATATCCCAGAAGTAATGATGACCCGTGGACTGACCACACTTAACAGGAGAAATAAAAATAAATCCTAAGCTAGCTACAATGTAACTATTAGTTATATTGTAGCTAGCTTAGGGTTTATTTTATAGGTAAGTATTTCATTTTAAATAGGAATTATTTAGTTAATTGTAGTAATTTTATTTGGATTTATTTAAATTATATTTAAGTTAGGTGGGGTTAGGGTTAGACTTAGGTTTAGGGGTTAATAACTTTATTATAGTGGCGGCGACATTGGGGGCGGCAGATTAGGGGTTAATAAATGTAGGTAGGTGTTGGTGATGTTAGGGCCGGCAGATTAGGGGTTAATAATATTTAACTAGTATTTGCGATGCGGGAGTGCAGTGGTTTAGGGGTTAATATATTTATTATAGTGGCGGCCAAGCCCGGTTCGGCAGATTAGGGGTTAAAATATTTATTTTAGTATTTGCGATGCGGGAGGGCCTCGGTTTAGGGGTTAATAGGTAGTTTATGAGTGTGTTTTTAGCATTTTAGTTAAGAGTTTTATGCTATGGCGTTGTAGTGTAAAACTCTTAACTACTGACTTTTAAATGCGGTACCAGTCTTGACAGGAGAGGATCTACCGCTCACTTTTTGTCAGACTCGTAATACCGGCGCTATGCAAGTCCCATTGAAAATATAGGATACGCAATTGACGTAAAAGGATTTGCGGTATTTTCGAGTCTGGCCAAAAAAGTGAGCGGTACTCCTGTACCTGCAAGACTCGTAATACCAGTGGGCGTTAAAAAGCAGTGTTGGGTCTCTGTCACATCTTAATCTGCTGGACTACTGAGGTGGCAGAATTTAAAGTCATTCAATGTCACTCGATATGGATTGATTCAGCTATGGCCACCCTCAGGACATTGGGGCGTATTGCCTCTATGAGACCCGTCGGGGACTTTGCACTCCTTTTATTTCCCTTTTTGGTGCAACCACTGGAAGCCGAGAAAGTGTACCTTTGCTACTTATCGTTCATCTTGTGATGCTTTAAGATGTTGTATTTTCTTTATTTCTTAATAAAGCTTTTGAAAACCATAAAAAAAAAAAAAAAAAGCAGTGTTGGGACCGGCCAACGCTGCTTTTTAAGCCTAATGCAAGACTCGTAATCTAGCCGCAAGTTAGTAAGACAGTGGATTTCCACTAATGAATTGCCGGCCACTTAGAGGCCAATTGGCTGCTAGCAGGGAATGTCAATCAACCCGATTGTATTCGATCGTGTTGATTTCTGTCTCAGAGCAGACGGACAGGTTATGGAGCAGTGGTCTTTAGAAACACGGGGCATCAAGCTCCATACAGAGCTTGATAATTATGCCCCTTAGTCTCTTCTTTGCTGTTGCTTTGCGCCCCTTTTTTTCCCCCTTCTTTTTCTTTCTTTTCTTTTTCTTCCTTTTTCTCCTCATGTTCTTCTTTCAATTTTCTTGTTGTTACGTTCTTTTTTTCATGTTTTTTTGGGAGGAAGCATTCTTTCAAGCTATGTTTGTTATCGACAAAATTGGAATGCCGATACATAGTATGTATTATTTTAGTACAAAGGTAAAATATATCAGAAAATGCTTTAAAAAAATTATATGACCAGAATATGATTCTGTAATTGAAGCAAAAAGAGTTTTGTTAATACGATTGCCCAGACTAACAAATCCTAAGTTACAGGAGATATACAAGAAGATTTGTTTTGATGCCTTTTTTTTTTTTTATTTGTATGTCCTTTATACCAGGGCTGAAAAGTGTTTTGTTTCAGTTATGTAGCATGGTTCCATACCAAAATGAATGTATAATTATGGTCAAATACTGTATGTTTGTTTCCACTTTATAAAACAATAAAAAGAAATAAAAAAAAAAAGAAAGCCTCTCTCTTTATCTGGTTTACAGATAACCTTGACAGGAGAAATCTGCCTCTGGGAGGACAAGATTTGAATCCTATTCTGTATCCCTGGGAGACTACCTCCACTGTCCAAATCAAATTGTAAGAAGGAAAGCCTGCCCTCTACTTGATCCGAGATGGGATCGAGGGCGGACCCTTCATGCTGATTTAGTCTCAGATAAAGGCTTCTTGGATTGCTTACCCAAGGCTGGTTAAATCTCCATGAGGTTTTGGCTTGTTCAAGTTTGGAAGAAGAAGATGATTTTTGTCCTTGAAATTGCGAAAGAAACGAAAATTAGAAGTCTGACAACCCTTAGGTCTAACCTTCTTATCCTGTGGCAGAAAAGATCCCTTTCCACATGTGACTGTGGAAATGATCTCAGCCAGACCAGGACAAAATAAAGTCTTACCCTTAAAGGGAAGAGACAGAAGTTTAGACTTGGACACCACATCCGCAGACCAAGACTTTACCCAAAAAGCTCTGCGAGATAGAACGGCAAAGCTAGAAATCTTTGCACCCAAACGGACTACTTGCATGCTGGCATCACAAATAAAGGTATTAGCCAGCGTTAAAGGCGTGATCCTGTCTTGGATCTCCTCTAAAGTAGTTTCCTCCAAAATCAGATTCGATAAGGAGTCACAGCAGTACGAGGCCGCACCAGTGACTGCCGCAATACTAGCAACTGGTTGTCATTGTAGACCTTGATGAAGAAACATCTTTCTTAAATAACCTTCCTGTTTCCTATCCATATGATCTTTTAAGGAGGTACTATACTCTAGAGGAATAGTCGTTCTCTTGGCTAATGTGGATATAGCGCCCTCTACTTTAGGAACAGTGCACCAAAGGTCTTGCACAGAGTCAGCAACAGGAAACATTTTTTTAATGACAGGAGACGGGGAAAAGTGACACCCGGATTCTCCCATTCCTGAGATATAGTGTCATACATGTGATCTGGAACAGGAAATACTTCCACAGATTTCTGCGACTGTATTTTCAGAATCCTCCAAAGTATCTAAAATCTCCTTCAAAAGTAAACAGAGGTGTTCAAAATCTAAAATTAACTTCCTCTGAATCTGCTGTACTCACTACAGCAGATTCAGAATCAGAAATCTTGCCCTTAGAAGCAACCAAGGAGTGCTCCTCAGATAACTGAGATAAACTGGCTAAAGCAGTCTTGGCAGAGTCAGAAATACCTGACTTAGAAGAAAAGTTCTCAGATTTTCTCTTTCTCTTACCTGAAATATGTAAGGCACTTATGGCTGCAGAAGTCAGTTGTGCAGCAAAATCACCTGGTAAATAAACACCCCCAGGAACTGACTGAGAGGAACCGCAGGGCACTGCTTCTGAAACGGCCAAAGACGGAGACCTCTGAGGAAAAAGTTGAGGCATGTCATGGACAACAATATCCTTAGAGACAGATGGCTCTGAGAGGGTATCCTTATTTTTAGAAAGTAACATTTTATTCACACATGTGGAACAAAACTGCACAGGAGGAATAATCTGAGCCTCCAAACAATACAAACATTTGTCAAAAGAAATAGATTTCTATCAGTATCCATAATGCTTAATTATTGATTCCCAGGAGCAATAAAATTATAAGAATTATGATCCTATAAAATAAACCCCTTGCAACACTCTTTTTCCTCTTAAAATAAATATGGAAGGAATGAGGAAAATAAAGTTTTAAATAGCAGGCACCGCTATAGCCACAGCCTTGCTGGGGAGACTCACCCCTCCGGTGACACAGAAAACGTCCCAGAGCTTAATAAAGAGTTATTTATGGCAACAGCTCTCCCTAAATGCTCTGTATCTCACATGATTCACTCTGAAGAAAGTCCCTGATTGGAACCCGCTCCTTAGGGACTCCGCTCTCCAAGCCAACTGAGAAAATGAAAGTCGCTCAGCTAAAGAGCGGCAGAGCGGTCACTTGATCGCAAAAGAAGAATTCAGATGCAACACAGTTAGAAAGCGAGCGATTATGCTGCGCTTCAATTCCCCACTAAAGTGTAACTATCCCAAAACACATAAGGACCTATATGCAATATATATAAGGGCATAAGATATGTCTAAATCAGCCCTAGTAGTGAAACCTTCACTCCTCTCTCAAGCCAGACTCACAAATATAGAAGGAAAATTTGAACCCCTTATATAACCTCAGATGCAGTATAGTGCCCTGTCCGTGTTGCCCAAATCTGCATATCCCCAATATGAAGAGATATTAAGTCCACTTTATATCCACTGAGGGAATTAACCCCCAAAAGAGCTGTATCCTTGTAACCTCAAAGGCAACATCACTTACATGTGGATCCAGCTGCAGGGCTGGAACAGCTTCTTAGGTATGACAGACTCAGCCGACCTCTGACAGGGACCTGAAGAAAAAGAAAAGCAGAGTAACCAACCCTGACTTTCTATATAGGGGTAGCATAGATGTTGGAAGTGAAGCAAGGACTACCTCGCCATCTTCTAACTGCTAAAAGCCACCACAACTCTTACTAAAGAGGATTACATTACACACAGCATATCCCCAATCCTTGCTTGCAGGAAAAATACCCATAAATAGATTAAATATCTTCAGACACCATCTTCGCACCTCCTCCTGATGTACAAGGCAAAGAATGACTGGGGGATTGTGGGAAGTGGGCAGATACTTAGAGCTTTGCTGGGGTGTTCTTTGCCTCCTCCAGGTGGCCAGGAGTTGAATTCCCACTAGTAATTACAATGTATTTGTGGACTCTCCATGCCATTGGAAAGAAATAATACTTTTTTATTGAGGTACAAATGTCAATGGTTACAGGCATATTGCAATTTAGACTTTTCAAATAGTCATAAGCATTAATACAGATATCAAGAAACAGTCATGTTGAAATATAAGTACAATTGCCATATCACTAAAGTGGTAGCCATATCTGATCATAGACACCTCAGATTTTCTCTATATATATATACTACAAATGAGTAAATAAACATACACTGGTCAAAAGTAGGGGAATAAGGGGTACGTTTTAATCTTATCAGGTGATATAAAACAGTAAATAAAAACAAGTGGTGTGTACCTTGTGGATTGTACTGTTAATATCTTATAATAAACATAGAATTGCTCTTGTGTATTTACTGTGGAGCATAGTCTATGATACGTGAGGGTACTAAAAGGACGGAACTTAGATTGTTTCTCAATTACCTATAACCTAGGTTATACTATATATACTCCAGTATCTGGAGTGAAGTATCAGTTGAGTGTGTGACTATGCTGGCGCACAATAGGGTATCTAATCTCCTGAGAAAAAAGAAACTGATTAGTTGCATCTAAAATAAGGCATATAAAACACTGAGTTGGGGATACAGGTCATAGGATACATTTTCCAATGTTTACTAAGTAAACTATAGCAGGGGGCGGAGCTAGAGATAAAGAATTAGGATTCTTGGTAAGATAGGAGTAAAAAATGTAGTAGTGTCTAGTATTAAACTATCCACTTCGATCATGGGGTGATCAGCTGGTTAATATGATCATTTAGAGACTAGTTTGGCTTCTTAATGTGATGTAATATAAGTTCTAGCTATTATTGTGAATGCATGAGAAAGGTGCTACAAAGCGAAATGGCTACACGAAGAGGGCTACACATCTACTATTCAAATTTAATAGCCATTATAGGTATTAGAAACTGAAAATATATAGCAGTTGGGCTAGATCTATATATCGGAGAATTAACAGATTTGCTGTTTCTCATAGACTCTGGAAAGCAAGTCAAACAATTCTAATTCAAACTGTCATCAAGCAGTGATCATTGCATCATTGGGCAGCTTGCAAGGATAACTATATAAACTATATAACTATATAAAGTAATATACATGCACGTTTCATATGTGACATGTGTCAGAGAGCCATGCTGCACTCAATATTTGTGATCCATATCTATAAAATATCATGAACATAATGGGATAAGTCTGCAGAGTCCAGCTATCAAGATGAGTATCCCAGACTCTAGAGAATTAAATAACAGCTTTACTCCAAAATTAACTAATAAGTATCTGTAAGGCAAATGTTTAGCAGCCATTATGGAACATTAGTAAACTAGATATGTACAAATTAATGTGATGTAAAAGCATATAGTGTAAACGATCCTCAGTCCCTAAAAATAAATGAGAAATAATACAAATAGTGTGATATTGTTTACATATTATTATTATCAGGTATTTGTAGAGCGCCAACAGATTCCGCAGCGCTGTAAACATAATCGGTGTACAGGATAGCTTTTGTAGGGGTCAAGTGGGTAGAGGGCCCTGCCGAGAGTTTCACTGTTGTAGTTGGCTCTTATGAAGCAATCTGTAAACAGCTGCGCATTATTATTTTTTTGTCAAATATCGAACATCAATCCAACGGTAAGTATAAGGTGGTCTTGTGTCTAAAAACCTGGAAGTGGATAAGGAGCATTAAAACAGATACAAAAACAGACTTCTTGTATATCTCCAGTCAGAAATAACAGGAATATCAGAAATATAAAATATAGCCCATAAAGTTATGAGAATTGTAATATTTAATGTGTAGCATGTGCAGATTTAGGTGTAGGAACAAGCAAGGAAAATAAAAACACTTAACATAGAGACATCAGAAAAAGTCTTAGTCATGGAGTAGCGTTAATCAATGTGTCCAATAGGCTGTCATACAAGCAGGATGATGAAGTCTCATATAGATTCGGTAGAGTGATCTACCCCACTCCAGCTCTCCGGAGCCCAAGTTTCACCCACTCTGCAAATTATCCAAAAATAGCATATAGATGAATCCCTAAAAGAGGAGCATATGTGTCTATCTCCAATGATCTTGTACAGAGCTTGGCAGACGTGGCAGACCTAACAAATAACTGTAGATCAACGGTTGTGTAGCTAGGGCCCTTCACCACTGACCGCAGTATAGTGAAATGGTCTGCTGAATTCTAATGTGAACAGTGTCTCATATACACTGATTCTTCTATCCCATTGTTTACACCAACCGTGTCCTGCTCCCCAGGATTGCCTGCATTATTCAGGGTGGAGGCTAATGGAACGGGGGACAGTCGTGCTCTCCTCTATGTAATTTGGAATCCGTCCAGGTTGGATCCATGTTATTATTCAGGGGCAACTGTTGCTCTGTAGGTCTTTCATCTCCTGTGAATTGTTCCGCATAGATAAGTGACTGCACATCTCAAGAATGAGTTTCTTGGCACACTCGATCTAGGCTGCATAGTATTGCGGTTTCAAATTCTATAAATAGGGCTTGTATTGTTAGCATGACATCCTCCATGTTGAATAATTATAAAGAGGAAAGAAAAAAAATTAAGAAATGTTCTAAAGCTTTCATTAGCTGCTCCCAGTAGTCGGGGGGGGGGGGGGGGTGGCTCGGCAGCCTAGGCTTCAGAGGTAGCCAAATTAGTTCAAAATTAAATCCGTGGCCTTGGCAGCGATGGGCTATGACTGCTTCCTTGTTGTCTCAGTAGAAAGCATAAGCAGACATCCCAACTCTCCCTGAAGTACAGGTAGTCTCCCCGATTGTAATAGCGGCTCACTGATGCCAGCAAATGGAATGCAATCTCCCTGAAACTCCAAGTACCATGATCCAATGTGGCCCAAATCCAGAAAAGTGTTTCTTTAAGGAATGCCTTTAGTTGCTGGGACGATATAGAACCTTCAAAGCATGCATCAGTAACCAAAAAGCCCCCACTGATTTTAATAAAATAAAACACAAATACTACCTTATTTACTGCCCGTAATTAAACTTCGTATTCTAAAATAATGAACTATTCAACAAGCGTGCGATCACTGTAAAAACAGAATTTATGCTTACCTGATAAATTACTTTCTCCAACGGTGTGTCCGGTCCACGGCGTCATCCTTACTTGTGGGAATATCTCTTCCCCAACAGGAAATGGCAAAGAATCCCAGCAAAGTTGGCCATATAGTCCCTCCTAGGCTCCGCCCACCCCAGTCATTCGACCGACGGACAGGAGGAAAAATATAGGAGAAACCATATGGTACCGTGGTGACTGTAGTTAGAGAAAATAATTCATCAGACCTGATTAAAAAACCAGGGCGGGCCGTGGACCGGACACACCGTTGGAGAAAGTAATTTATCAGGTAAGCATAAATTCTGTTTTCTCCAACATTGGTGTGTCCGGTCCACGGCGTCATCTTTACTTGTGGGAACCAATACCAAAGCTTTAGGACACGGATGAAGGGAGGGAGCAAATCAGGTTACCTAAACGGAAGGCACCACGGCTTGCAAAACCTTTCTCCCAAAAATAGCCTCCGAAGAAGCAAAAGTATCAAATTTGTCAAATTTGGCAAAAGTGTGCAGTGAAGACCAAGTCGCTGCTTTAAATATCTGATCAACAGAAGCCTCGTTCTTGAAGGCCCATGTGGAAGCCACAGCCCTAGTGGAGTGAGCTGTGATTCTTTCAGGAGGCTGCCGTCCGGCAGTCTCGTAAGCCAATCGCATGATGCTTTTAAGCCAAAAGGAAAGAGAGGTAGAAGTCGCTTTTTGACCTCTCCTTTTACCAGAATAGACGACAAACAGAGAAGATGTTTGTCTGAAATCTTTTGTAGCTTCTAAATAGAATTTTAGAGCACGGACTACGTCCAAATTGTGTAACAAACGTTCCTTCTTTGAAACTGGATTCGGACACAAAGAAGGTACAACTATCTCCTGGTTAATATTTTTGTTAGAAACAACCTTTGGAAGGAAACCAGGCTTAGTACGCAAAACCACCTTATCTGCATGGAACACCAGATAGGGCGGAGAACACTGCAGAGCAGATAACTCTGAAACTCTTCTAGCAGAAGAAATAGCAACCAAAAACAAAACTTTCCAAGATAACAACTTAATATCTATGGAATGTAAAGGTTCAAACAGAACCCCTTGAACTGAAAGAACTAGATTTAAACTCCAGGGAGGAGTCAAAGGTCTGTAAACAGGCTTGATCCTAACCAGAGCCTGAACAAATGCTTGAACATCTGGCATAGCTGCCAGTCGTTTGTGTAGTAAGACAGATAAAGCAGAAATCTGTCCCTTTAGAGAACTCGCAGATAATCCTTTATCCAAACCTTCTTGCAGAAAGGAAAGAATCTTAGGAATTTTTACCTTATTCCAAGGGAATCCCTTGGATTCACACCAGCAGATATATCTTTTCCATATCTTATGGTAAATCTTTCTAGTTACCGGTTTTCTGGCCAGAGTATCAATCACTGAATCTGAAAACCCACGCTTTGATAGAATCAAGCGTTCAATCTCCAAGCCGTCAGCTGGAGGGAGACCAGATTTGGATGTTCGAGTGGACCCTGAACAAGAAGGTCCTATCTCAAAGGTAGCTTCCATGGTGGAACCGATGACATATTCACCAGGTCTGCATACCAAGTCCTGCAGGAGCTATCAAGAGCTATCTTGATAGCAGGAGCTATCAAGATCACCGAGACTCTCTCCTGTTTGATCCTGGCTACCAGCCTGGGAATGAGAGGAAACGGTGGGAACACATAAGCTAGGTTGAAGGTCCAAGGCGCTACTAGTGCATCCACTAGAGTCGCCTTGGGATCCCTGGATCTGGACCCGTTGCAAGGAACCTTGAAGTTCTGACGAGACGCCATCAGATCCATGTCTGGAATGCCCCATAATCGAGTCAACTGGGCAAAAATCTCCGGGTGGAGTTCCCACTCCCCTGGATGGAATGTCTGACGACTCAGATAATCCGCTTCCCAGTTTTCCACACCTGGGATGTGGATCGCAGATAGATGGCAGGAGTGATTCTCCGCCCATTGTATTATTTTGGTTACTTCTTTCATCGCCAGGGAACTCCTTGTTCCCCCCTGATGATTGATATACACAAAAGTCGTCATGTTGTCTGATTGGAATCTTATGAATCTGGCCTTTGCAAGCTGAGGCCAAGCCCTGAGAGCAATGAATATCGCTCTTAGTTCCAGAATGTTTATCGGGAGAAGAGACCACAGTCCCTGAGCTTTCAGGGATTCCCAGACCGCACCCCAGCCCACTAGACTGGCGTCGGTTGTGACAATGACCCACTCTGGTCTGCGGAAGCTCATTCCCTGGGATAGGTGGTCCAGGGATATCCACCAACGGAGTGAATCTCTGGTCTTCTGATCTACTTGAATCACTGGAGACAAATCTGTATAGTCCCCATTCCACTGTTTCAGCATGCACAGTTGTAATGGTCTTAGATGAATTCGCGCAAAAGTAACTATGTCCATTGCTGCAACCATCAACCCTACTACTTCCATGCACTGAGCTATGGAAGGACGTGGAACAGAATGAAGAAATTGACAAGCGCTTAGAAGTTTTGACTTTCTGACATCTGTCAGAAAGATCCTCATTTCTAAGGAATCTATTATTGTTCCCAGGAAGGGAACTCTTGTTGACGGAGACAGAGAACTTTTTTCTATGTTCACCTTCCATCCGTGAGATCTGAGAAAGGCCAGAACGATGTCTGTATGAGCCTTTGCTTTTGAAAGGGACGACGCTTGTATTAGAATGTCGTCCAAGTATGGTACTACTGCAATGCCCCTCGGTCTTAGAACCGCTAGAAGGGACCCGAGTACCTTTGTGAAAATCCTTGGAGCAGTGGCTAATCCGAATGGGAGGGCCACAAACTGGTAATGTTTGTCCAGAAAGGCGAACCTTAGGAACTGATGATGTTCTTTGTGGATAGGAATATGTAGGTACGCATCCTTTAGATCCACGGTAGTCATAAATTGACCTTCCTGGATAGTGGGTAGAATCGTTCGAATGGTTTCCATTTTGAACGATGGTACACTGAGAAATTTGTTTAGGATCTTTAAATCCAGAATTGGTCTGAAGATTCCCTCTTTTTTGGGAACTACGAACAGATTTGAGTAAAATCCCATTCCTTGTTCCTTCATTGGAACTGGGTGTATCACTCCCATTTTTAGCAGGTCTTCTACACAATGTAAGAACGCCTGTCTCTTTATTTGGTTTGAGGATATGTGAGACATGTGGAACCTTCCCCTTGGGGGTAGTTCCTTGAATTCCAGAAGATAACCCTGAGAAACTATTTCTAGCGTCCAGGGATCCTGAACATCTCTTGCCCAAGCCTGAGCAAAGAGAGAGAGTCTGCCCCCCACTAGATCCGGTCCCGGATCGGGGGCTACTCCTTCATGCTGTTTTGTTAGCGGTAGCAGGCTTCTTGGTCTGCTTACCCTTGTTCCAGCCTTGCATCGGTTTCCAGGCTGGTTTGGACTGTGAGGCATTACCCTCTTGCTTAGAGGATGCAGAATTAGAGGCCGGTCCGTTCCTGAAATTACGAAAGGAATGAAAATTAGACTTATTCTTGGCCTTGAAAGGCCTATCTTGTGGGAGGGCGTGGCCCTTTCCTCCAGTGATGTCTGAGATAATCTCTTTTAATTCTGGTCCAAAGAGAGTTTTACCCTTGAAGGGGATGTTGAGCAATTTTGTCTTGGATGATACATCCGCTGACCAAGACTTTAGCCAAAGCGCTCTGCGCGCCACAATTGCAAACCCTGAATTTTTCGCCGCTAATCTAGCTAATTGCAAAGCGGCATCTAAAATAAAAGAGTTAGCCAACTTAAGTGCGTGAACTCTGTCCATAACCTCCTCATATGGAGTCTCTCTACTGAGCGACTTTTCTAGTTCCTCGAACCAGAACCACGCTGCTGTAGTGACAGGAACAATGCACGAAATGGGTTGTAGAAGGTAACCTTGCTGTACAAAAATCTTTTTAAGCAAACCTTCCAATTTTTTATCCATAGGATCTTTGAAAGCACAACTATCTTCGATAGGAATAGTAGTGCGCTTGTTTAGAGTAGAAACTGCCCCCTCGACCTTAGGGACTGTCTGCCCTAAGTCCTTTCTGGGGACGACCATAGGAAATAATTTCTTAAATATAGGAGGGGGAACAAAAGGTATGCCGGGCTTCTCCCACTCCTTATTCACTATGTCCGCCACCCGCTTGGGTATAGGAAAAGCGTCGGGGTGCACCGGAACCTCTAGGAACTTGTCCATCTTGCATAATTTTTCTGGAATGACCAAGTTGTCACAATCATCCAGAGTAGATAACACCTCCTTAAGCAGTGCGCGGAGATGTTCTAATTTAAATTTTAATGTCACAACATCAGGTTCAGCCTGTTGAGAAATTTTTCCTGAATCTGAAATTTCCCCATCTGACAAAACCTCCCTCATGGCCCCTTCAGATTGGTGTGAGGGTATGACAGAACAATTATCATCAGCGCCCTCCTGCTCTTCAGTGTTTAAAACAGAGCAATCGCGCTTTCTCTGATATGCAGGCATTTTGGATAAAATATTTGCTATGGAGTTATCCATTACAGCCGTCAATTGTTGCATGGTAATAAGCATTGGCGCGCTAGAAGTACTAGGGGCCTCCTGCGTGGGCAAAACTGGCATAGACACAGAAGGAGATGATGTAGAACCATGTCTACTCCCTTCATCTGAGGAATCATCTTGGGCAATTTCATTATTTGTGGCAGTACTGTCCTTACTTTGTTTGGACGCTATGGCACAATTATCACACAATTTTGAAGGGGGAGACACATTGGCTTTCATACATATAGAACATAGCTTATCTGAAGGCACAGACATGTTAAACAGGCTTAAACTTGTCAATAAAGCACAAAAACCGTTTTAAAACAAAACCGTTACTGTCTCTTTAAATTTTAAACAGAGCACACTTTATTACTTAATATGTGAAAATATATGAAGGAATTGTTCAAAATTTACCAAAATTTCACCACCAAAATTTCACTCAGAGCTTTAACCCTTAAAATAACGAAACCGGAGCCGGTTACAGATTTAACCCCTATACAGTCCCAGCTACAGCCTTTGCTGTGACTTTACCAAGCCCAGAGGGGAATACGATACCAAATGACGCCTTCTAGGAACTTTTCCAACTACTCTCAGGTCCTCACACATGCATCTGCATGTCTTGTACTCAAAAACAACTGCGCAGTAAAGGCGCGAAAATGAGGCTCAGCCTACAACTGGGAAGGCCCTTCCTGACTGGAAAAGGTGTCTAACATAGTGCCTGACGTTAAAAAACGTTCCCCAAGTTTATAAGTGTGAATTATCAGCATAAACATGTATAAAATGTCCAAATAAAGCAATCGATTTAGCCCATAAAAGTGTCTACCAGTTTTATAGCCCATATTAAGCCCTTTATTCTGTTTGAGACTAAGAAAATGGCTTACCGGTCCCCATGAGGGGAAATGACAGCCTTCCAGCATTACACAGTCTTGTTAAAAATATGGCTAGTCATACCTTAAGCAGAAAAGTCTGCTAACTGTTTCCCCCAACTGAAGTTACTTCATCTCAACAGTCCTATGTGGAAACAGCAATCGATTTTAGTTACTGTCTGCTAAAATCATCTTCCTCTCACAAACAGAAATCTTCATCTTTTTTCTGTTTCAGAGTAAATAGTACATACCAGCACTATTTTAAAATAACAAACTCTTGATAGTAGAATAAAAAAACTACAACTAAACACCACATACTCTTAACCATCTCCGTGGAGATGTTGCCTGTGCAATGGCAAAGAGAATGACTGGGGTGGGCGGAGCCTAGGAGGGACTATATGGCCAGCTTTGCTGGGACTCTTTGCCATTTCCTGTTGGGGAAGAGATATTCCCACAAGTAAGGATGACGCCGTGGACCGGACACACCAATGTTGGAGAAATAGGTTTGTTGTATGTCGTTGTGCAATAAAGCTACTTTTTTTTAAATGTGACTTTAGTGGGAAGCTACTTTAATAAGTCTGTATCTTACTTAGGGTTTCAAGGTGTCCAATATATAACTGGGGGGGCAGTAGCGAGTGAACCCACCTCCCTGAAATTAGTTTTTGCAGGTTGGGATGTCTGTAGCAGGGTCCCACGATTGCATCAAACATATCCCTGAATAAAGTTGTAAGAGGTGTGCTCAAAAAGTAATGATACAATGAAATATATAGATACATCTTCTTTAATATAAAGTAATTCAGGAGCTCCTGCAATGCACGTCCTTGTGCTCCAGCGATCAGCTCTGCCCCGCCCCCCCCCCAAAAAAAATGTTGATTCAAATAAAACATAACATTTTAAACTACTTTCTTATTTACTTATATTATCAAATTTGCTTATTCCTTATACTATTTTAGTATCTATTGTTAAAGGAATAGTAATTTACATTACTGGTAGTTAGCTGAACACATAAAAAGAGGCATACAAGTGCAGCCCCCAATCAGCAGCTAGCTTTCATTATTTCTCTCGAGCCTACCTAGGTATGCTTTTCATCAAAAGATTCTAAAAGAACAAAGCAAATTATATAATAGAAGTAAATTGCATTTTTTGTCTGAATCATAAAATACATTAATGTGGGTTTCATGTTCCTTTAACAGTTGCTTTTGTTTGGATCCTAAATGCATAATGTGGCACTTTTTGTTAAATTTTTATATTCTCCACAACTTTCCCAAAATGAAGGTTTGCTGGCTGATATAATCTGCAATCCAATTAATTATCCACTCCTGTTATCTAAATATTAGATGAGGCCTACAAATGCTATCTTGTCTAAATGACAATCCTGACAATATATTTTTATTATTGAATCAAAACATCTTTGTATAGCATTAATTTTCTTGTTCTTGTAAATCTGTAGGTCTATCATGAAGACTTTTAAGGATATGTGTATGTTCTTTTCCAAGGACGTACAAGACAATATCCTGATTAATATTACATTATGTAGCCATGTTATCCTTTACACTAGTAATAGTGTATTTAATTAGACACATAAGTAGAAACTTCTACATGTGCAGATGTTTATCAAGAGCTTCATCCATGTTAACACTGTACTGCCATTTAATGGCTCAAATGTATTATACTTATTATTTTTTAACTATAAAAACAAAATGTATGCTTACCTGATACAATTTCTTTCCGGGCATGCAGAGTCCACAATTTCATTCCAATTACTAGTGGAATTCAACTCCTGGCCAGCAGGAGGAGGCAAAGAGCACCCCAGCAAAGCTGTTAAGTGTCTCTTCCCTTACCCATAATCCTCAGTCATTCGGTCAAAGGAAAATGGAAAAAGAACACAAGGGTATAGAGGTGCCTGAGGTTTCTACTAAAGAACTGCCGTCTTAATTCAAAAGGGCGGGTTGTGGACTCTCCATGCCCGGAAAGACATTTATCAAGTAAGCATACATTTTGTTCTCTTTCCTATGACATGGAACAATTCCATTCCAATTACTAGTAGGAACCAATACCCAAGCTAGAGGACACAAAATGAAAGTGAGGGAGAACAAGACAGGCAGACCATTTCTCCCAATAGAAGCCTCAGCCGAGGTAAAAGTATCAAATTTGTAGAATTTTGGAAAATGTATGCAACGAGGACCAAATGGCCGCCTTGCAGATCTGCTCCACAGAAGCTTCATTTTTGAAAACCCAGGAAGAGGAGACGGCTCTATTGAAAGAGCCGTAATTCTCTCAGGAGGTTGTCGTCCAGCTGTCTAATACGCTTACCGGATAACACTTCTCAACCAAAGAGAAAGAGTTGTAGAAGTGGCCTTCTGACCCTTACGCTTACCAGAGAAGACAAGAAAAGGGCAGAAGTCTTCCGAAAATCTTTTAGTTGCTTGCAGGAAAAAGCTTAGAGTACGCACAACATCCAAGTTATGCAAAAAACATTTCTTATGGTAATGTCAGTATATAACAGGGTTATAATACAATTTATTTATTCTTTAAAATAACCTCCAATTAAAATGTATATACAAAACAATTGAAATTAATATTTATTCCTAAATTCTTTAGATTACTTAAAATTTATATACACAATGCAAATATATTTATGTAGTGATCAGATTATGAATAAAATTATACACGCTTATGCTGTTATAATTTTCTTTACAGAGATCATAAAAGATATACCTTTAAAAACAAAATTTATGCTTACCTGATAAATTTCTTTCTTTTGCGATGTACCAAGTCTTGTGGGATATTGTCCTTCCTGACAGGAAGTAGCAAAGAGAGCACCACAGCAGATCTGTCTATATAGCTCCCCCCTTAACTCCACCCCAGAGTCATTCGACCGAAGGCCAAGGAAGAAAAGGAGAAACTATAAGGTGCAGAGGTGACTGAAGTTACATAAAAAAAATACTATCTGTCTTGAAAAGACAGGGCGGGCCGTGGACTCGGTACATTGCAAAAGAAAGAAATTTATCAGGTAAGCATAAATTTTGTTTTGTTTTGCATGATGTACCAAGTCCACGGATTCATCCTTACTTGTGGGATACCAATACCAAAGCTTTAGGACACGGATGAAGGGAGGGACAAGACAGAAACCTAAACGGAAGGCACCACTGCTTGTAAAACCTTTCTCCCAAAAATAGCCTCCGAAGAAGCAAAAGTATCAAATTTGTAAAATTTTGAAAAGGTATGAAGCGAAGACCAAGTCGCAGCCTTACAAATCTGTTCAACAGAAATATCATTTTTAAAAGCCCATGTGGAAGCTACCGCTCTAGTAGAATGAGCTGTAATCCTTTCAGGAGGCTGCTGTCCAGCAGTCTCATATGCCAAACGGATGATGCTTTTCAGCCAAAAGGAAAGAGAAGTCGCCGTAGCCTTTTGACCCCTACGCTTTCCAGAATAGACAACAAACAAAGAAGATGTTTGACGAAAATCTTTGGTTGCCTGCAAGTAAAATTTCAAAGCACGAACCACGTCCAAGTTGTGCAACAGACGTTCCTTCTTACAAGAAGAATTACATCATGTACATCATGCAAAAGAAAGCACTTACCTGTTGATCCGGCTGTCGAACAGGAACAGCTTCTTATGTGTGACAGAGTAATCCATCTCTGACATTGACCTGTAGAAAAGAACAAACAGAGTAACCAACCCTGTTTTTTGTATATTGGGATAGCACTGTTGTTAGAAGTTAAGCAAAGACTACCTCGCCATTTTCTAACTGTTAAAAGCCACCATTACTCTTACTAAAGAGATTGACATGGACACAGCATAGCCCCAATCCTTGCTTGCAGGGAAAAGTACCCATTAAAGGATTAAATATCTTCAGACACCATCTTCGCACATCCTCCCTTGACAGAGGCAAAGAAAATGACTGGGGATTACAGGTAAGGGAAGTGACACTTAACAGCTTTGCTGCTGTGCTCTTTGCCTCCTCTTGTTGGCCAGGAATTGAATCCCACTATTAATTGGAATGAAATTGTGGCATAGAAAAGAAATCCTACTTACCAAAAACAAATAATAAAGAAAAAAAACTTTGAATTGGTGTGATGTTTTCACATTGCAGTACTGAGTAAAGAAAGTTTTACCCACAGATTGCTTCAGTTAAGGATCTAACAAAAATAAGTAAAAATCACATCTTCTGATACTCTGACAGCACAAAGAGAAGTAGATAAATGAGTTGACAATTTTTCACGTTTTAGACGTTTAATGCTTTACTACTAATTTCATTGGAACTATTTACCTGAAAATAAATTAAATATTTTAACTTTTATGCATCTTCCCTAAAAATCTCCCGTAAAAATGTCTGCTATAAGGGTAATTTGGGTATAGGACATTAAATGTAAGTAAAAGAATCAAAGATTTTTTTTTTATTTTGGATGTAGAAATATACAGACATTTCCCCATATACAGTACCCTCAGACTCATCTGCTTCTCTATCAGTCTTTACTCAATTACAGAGACATATTCTCTGATTTCAGAGGAGCAAATATGCCAGAATACTCATACTTGAGCTTGTTATGGACACAGAAAGAGCAAGTGTTGATTTTTGGAACATTCCTCAATGGGGCCACATTATTCAGGTGGATACATATTATGTAGTGTGAAGCCCCACAAGACATGGGGCTTCAACCCCAATACATTAGTTCATGTTAAGGGACAATTTCTGGGTAGATGCAAATATTTGGGAGTGTGGACGGATGCTGATAACAGGGGCTCAAGTCACAGTATCTGATTAAAGTCCCAAGCTAAATTCTGTTGTGGTCTGAAAAGGCTTTAGTGGTTCTGGGGGAAAAGTGCTCCTTTTTACATTGTACCACTACTAGAAAAATCCTGATTGTGTGAAGCAGTTTTCATGGGCTTCAGATTTCTATTCAGGTTACTGATTTTGTGGCCTGGTGATCACTCCAGTTTTGGTGGTTTATTCCTCATGAATATTGAAGAGTTTTGCCACTTCATTGAGGTCAGCATGTTCTTCACCATCTTTAATTATCTGAAAAGAGAGAGGGGGTAAATATTTAAATATACCTTCCCATAGCAACTCTACTCTTCTCTCTAGCACTTTTATTGATTACCTGTCCCCCTTTCTAGCAGCTCTCATTCCTACTACCGTGTCTCCACCTGTCCTTTTCTCTTGCAGGTGTCTCTCCTCTGTCTGTCCCTTACTCCAATGGCTCCACCAAAATTTTCCCCCACTTTCAATAGTAGATTCTCTCTATCTCTATGTTTCACTTTATAAAATACCTGTAATCAACGTAGCTCGACACACCTCCCCCTCTCTTCAGACTTTCCAACCACTATGCTCTTCTTTATCCCTCCCTATTATATCTAATACATTTTCATTCACCTTCTTTAGAATTGTATAATAGTACACAATTGTATGACTATTACTTTTATAAAAAAAAGAAATAAAAGGGACATTTTTTTCTTTCATTAAACAGAGCATTCAATTTTAAGCAACTTTCAAATTTACTTCTATTGTTTAATTTGCTTTGCCATGGTCATCATGCTAGCAAAACCTGCATTGTTCTGCAGTTCATTAAAGGGATATGAAAGTCAATAACACTTTTTTAGTTCTATTGTTACCTATTTTTAAAAAAAGCTTTTCTAGGTAGGCACAGGAGCAGCACTGTATCACTAGAAGCCAACTGGTGAAAAATTGTGGAGCCAGACATACTTTTAGGAGCTAGACAGTGGTTTGTACATATATATAACCCAAAAAGTTAAGGCCAGGAGTAGGGTAAAATTCTAGGAGCCAGTAGCTCCTTGGTTTGTCGAGCCCTGAACTATGGGCTACACCAAGGTAGGCAAAGAATGATATTTTGGATTATCATTGCTGTTTATGAGACTACAACTACTTCATACAGTCATCTTCACCAGGTTGTCACCCTATTTTGTCAATGTGATTTATATGCCTTAGCTCAGGACACATTGGTAAGACAATTGCAGATTAGAAAGTTATTATTCTTTCAGAGTTCTAGTTAATTTTATTTTATGTTCCTTATGACATCCCTTGCTTTTTGGCTATGCTTTGGTATTGACCCATCTATGAGTTACATTACAAATGGAGTGCAAAAATATTAGTACAGTTGAATGGTAACACCATTCAAGTTAAATCAATAGCGCTCTTATATTTGTGCTGGTATTACAAGTTGAAAGTAAAATGATAATGTGCAAGTAAAAGACTTGAGTGCTATAACATCTGGAGGTCAGATAATGCAACTGCGCTAACTCCCTTTCCCCATAGACTTCTATGGGGCTCGCTACAAAACCCTGTTCTGTCTTTCGCTTGAGCACTAACCAGGAGGGGCACTAGGACAAATGCATTACGAAATACTTAAGCTCTGTGATGGTTATTGACCTCCTGATAGGCTGGAATATATCCCACATGTTATGAAGCTATGGACTCTTATCAGCTAAGAAGGAAATTATATATAGGTGTATATATATATATATATATATATATATATATATATATATATATATATATATATATATCAGAAACGATCATCTGGAGTTGCCACATTCTTTGTTCACAGGAGGATTACCTGGTATTTTGAGACTGGACGGACCTGTATAGGAGGGATCAACTTGATATACTTTAGGAAACTTCTCCTCTGTGAAGGCACAATTGGGCATAAAGAGGCATAACCAGCCTCAAGGAGGAAATTTGCCAGAGAACAAGCTTCTACTTGTTGCTAATATGTAAAATATGACTCTTGGGGGTCTCCCTAAGTGTCATGGGTAAACCAGACGTAAACTTCTTGCCCAATGTGTCTAAAGGGATATGACTGCACCTAACTGACGAGAACCAAAGAAGGCCGAAATGATTCTCTGGGGTTGCCATGTTCTTCGTTCAGAGAAGGATTGCCATGTATTTCGGGGCTGGACTGACCTGTATAGGCGGTATCAGACTGATATACTTAAGGAAACTTTTCCTCTGTGACAGCACAATTGGTCATAAAGCAGCTGCTCCTCAGTGGCAATTTGCCAGAGAACAAGCTATTGAGCTATTGTATGTTCCTGGTTGAGTGCTTCTACTTGTTGCTAATATATATGTTACGGGTAAAGTCAGAAATCACCCGGGTAATGCTAGGATTACCCAAGCGGCTGTGGTTAAAGCCCAATATACTGTAATTCGGCTGTGAGTAAAGCCTGATGTACTGTAATTCTTAATTAAATAATTCTTAATTATCCTCTGGCATCCACCCTAAGTAAACCTTGGGGAATTAGTTTTAAAAGCAGGGGGAATTACAGTGCATTGTATATATGTTTGAAGCAGTGCCTCAAACAGTCTGAGGGGATTTATGATCTTACATCAGGCTTTACCCACAGCCGCTTGGGCAATCCTTGGATTACCCAATATAGACTCTACCCGCAACATGCACACACATATATATATACATACTGTACGTCTGCGGTAGTTAAGGGTTTTATTAGCGCAGCTTCGAGGCATGCAGATGTAGCTCGACATTGGCAAGGCCTGCTCTATTTCCAGTGCATGCATGAGCATATGTGAATGACCGCCAACATACCCCTGTATGTCGGTGGCCGTTAAGGTTTTAACAATAAAAATAACATTTTCTTCTAAGTGAAGAACATAAGTAGTTAAAGTATTTATATTAAAAACATATTACATTTGGATAAAAATGATATTTGATATTTCAAGGTGTTTGACTGGGAAGGGCTCAAAAATGTATATATATATATATATATATATATATATATATATATATATATATAGAGAGAGAGAGAGAGAGAGAGAGAGAGAGAGAGAGAGAGAGAGATGTGTGTGTGTGAGAGTATATGTATGTGTGCATATACATACACATATAAACACAAATACACATGTATACACGTTATATATATATATATATATATATATATATATATATATATATATATATATATATATATATATATATATATATATATATATAAATAAATATATATACACACACACATTAAAGGGGCAGTAAAGTAAAAATTTAACTTTCATGATTTAGATAGAACATGCAATTTACTTCTGTTATAAATCTTGCTTTGTTCTTTTGGTATTCTTTTTTAAAGACTAATCCTAGGTAGGCTGATAGGAACTTAGGAGTGTGCACATGTCTGTAGCATTCTATGGCAGAAGTATTTGTAACTATGTATAACATCGCTATAAACAATATTGCAAACACTGCTGCCCGATGGCTTAAGACAAGTACATACTCCTGAGCTTACCTAGGATTATTCTTTAACAAAGGATAATAAGAGAACTAAGCAAAACGGATAATAGAAGCAAATTGTAAAGTTGTTTAAAATCTTATGTTCTATCTCAATCAATTTAAGTTTAATTTTGACTTTACTGTCCCTTGGTCAACCACAGAGATATGACGAAATATATACTTCCCATCATTCAAAGGTAAAGGGCTCAGACTGCACTCACCTGGATATACTGGCATTTATATATGGAAGGCAAGGTCACATGTTATTGTTTTGAATCCTAACCACTATTTGTTTACATTAGAACTTGTAATTGTACTTTTACCCAAGACAACTTTATACAAAGCAACCTTAACATTAACTTCTAACTCTTTTGAAAAGTTTTTAAATAAAGTTGTTTAAAATTTCCAATACCCGCTTTAAGTGGCTCAAATGATCAATGAAATAACAGGTGTCCAATGGTAATACTGTTTATGTAATAAAAAGGTGTCAGCGGCACCAATACACCTAATGACTGTATAAAGACATTTTCATTCAGTATGTCAAAAGCTTTCTGTATTCTCATAAGTTGTGTTTTTATTTACTATCAGATAGTGTCCATGTGTATAACAATTTGGGCCAACTCTCAGGTTTTAGTATTTTGTACATTGGAGGAGATATTTTCTACTTTCCTTTACATTCCTCTGTATCTAAAATTTTACATAAGTTATTCAAAGCGCCACATTTCTCTTACCTTGCGAGCAATTGGCATGCGGTTAAACACATTCCACAGTACAATTCCTACTACCACATTATCCCGCAGGTAGAACACAACTCCTTTTCCATAATTCTCTCCCTGCTGAGCAGGAGCTGGAGTGGAGGGCGATGGGCTAAGAGGTAGTGGTTCTTGTTGGGTCACTTCCTGAACATCACTTTCAGAGCGAATTCCAGTACCTGCCGTAGTGTGATTCAGATAAACAAATAGTTAATAAAAAACATTGTACAAATTAATTTAACTGCAGGAGATTGCTTCATTTTTTCTGTTTCTTACTACCCCATCCATCATCTCACAGTACTATTCATTTTCTTTCCTCTTTATATCTCATCTTATTCTAGCTAACGCATCCCACTCCCTTCAAACCCCCTTAAACTATGCTACTAAATTCCTCATTTGTCCCTCCCCAAACCCCATTTCTTCCATTATATTATGTAATACTTTATCATCTCCTGATATGTTTTACCCCATCTCCTTGTATCACTTCGCTCTTTTTTTTCCTGTGCCCCGCATATCATTCTTCTTCATTAAAGGGACATAAAACCCATATGCTAAATCACTTAAAAGTGATGCAGCATAATTGTAAAAAGTTGACTAGAAAATATCACCTATAGCATCTCTATGTGAAAAATGGAAGATATTTTACCTCCAAATTTCTTCAGCTGACAAGATTCAGCCAATCAGCTTCATCAGTGCTGATGTCACACTTTACTGTGATTACATGAAATTTCATTGAAAATGTGCAAGATGGAGGAAAATAACAACTATGTCTGCAAATGCCAGATACACACTCTTTTGCAATTCTCAGGGCAGGATCCTGATTCGCTACTTTAAGTTCCTTTATAATGGGACGTAGCTAATGAAGACATTTTGAGGTAAACTATTTTCCTTTTTTACTTAGAGATGTTCAGGTGATATTTTGTATCTAGCTATGCTGCATCCCTTTTAACTGCTTCAACATTTAAGATCTCTCTTTCCATCACACTAATCTCACTGCTATACGCTTTTCCTTCTTGTATAATCTCTAACACCAACTACACTATAATTGCTCACCGCTCTCCTCAGCTGCTCTCTTGGGTGTGTCCTTCTCTGTTGCTTTAGCAAATACTCCAACAGTTGGAAGGGAACTGTCCACTATGCCAATAGCTTCATAACCAACCTCAGGTCCCAGATCACTCCTGCGGGACGAGCAAATGTTTAATTAAAGGGTACTATAAAAATCAATTTCAGTACAAACTACCGAAAAGCTCTCTCGTCCCATGTAATCACTCATGCTCCTAAATCTACATTACGTTTATCAATGTCAGATCTAAAACCTAAATCGATAAAATATCATCTAGGCTCAAAAGTGTGACTTATACTGTTGTGTTTGGTGATATCCAGTAGCCATCAACAAAGAATGGGAGGAATAATTTAAGTTTTGAGCTTCCTGGCTTTTATGTGCACAAACCCATGTTTTTTTTTAAATTTGTGTGTTATGAGAATATAATTCTTGTCGTCCTACATTTTTTCTTACATTTCCCTATCCCTTGGAACATTTAGGTTTTTAAGGGAGAGGGAGGGATAAGGCCTACACTACAAAAAAATAAATCTAATGGGGAGGGAGAACCTACACTATAGAAATAACATAATTTATGTAAGAACTTACCTGATAAATTCATTTCTTTCATATTAGCAAGAGTCCATGAGCTAGTGACGTATGGGATATACATTCCTACCAGGAGGGGCAAAGTTTCCCAAACCTTAAAATGCCTATAAATACACCCCTCACCACACCCACAATTCAGTTTAACGAATAGCCAAGAAGTGGGGTGATAAGAAAAAAGTGCGAAAGCATATAAAATAAGGAATTGGAATAATTGTGCTTTATACAAAAAAATCATAACCACCACAAAAAAGGGCGGGCCTCATGGACTCTTGCTAATATGAAAGAAATTAATTTATCAGGTAAGTTCTTACATAAATTATGTTTTCTTTCATGTAATTAGCAAGAGTCCATGAGCTAGTGACGTATGGGATAATGACTACCCAAGATGTGGATCTTTCCACACAAGAGTCACTAGAGAGGGAGGGATAAAATAAAGACAGCCAATTCCTGCTGAAAATAATCCACACCCAAAATAAAGTTTAATGAAAAACATAAGCAGAAGATTCAAACTGAAACCACTGCCTGAAGTACTTTTCTACCAAAAACTGCTTCAGAAGAAGAAAACACATCAAAATGGTAGAATTTAGAAAAAGTATGCAAAGAGGACCAAGTTGCTGCTTCGCAAATCTGATCAACCGAAGCTTCATTCCTAAACGCCCAGGAAGTAGAAACTGACCTAGTAGAATGAACTGTAATCCTTCGAGGCGGAATTTTACCCGACTCGACATAGGCATGATGAAATAAAGATTTCAACCAAGATGCCAAAGAAATGGCAGAAGCTTTCTGGCCTTTCTAGAACCGGAAAAGATGACAAATAGACTAGAAGTCTTTCGGAAAGACTTAGTAGCTTAAACATAATAATACAAAGCTCTAACAGCATCCAAAGAATGCAATGATTTCTCCTTAGAATTCATAGGATTAGGACATAATGAAGGAACCACAATTTCTCTACTAATGTTGTTAAAATTCACAACCTTAGGTAAAAAATTAAAAAAAAATTCGCAGCACCGCCTTATCCTGATGAAAAATCAGAAAAGGAGACTCACAAGAAAGAGCAGATAATTCAGAGACTCTTCTGGCAGAAGAGATGGCCAAAAGAAACAAAACTTTCCAAGAAAGTAATATAACAACCAAAGAATGCATGGGTTCAAAAGGAGGAGCTTGAAAAGCCCCCAGAACCAAATTCAAACTCCAAGGAGGAGAAATTGACTTAATGACAGGTTTTATACGAACCAAAGCTTGTACAAAACAATAATATCAGGAAGATTAGCAATCCTTCTGTGAAAAAAGAACAGAAAGAGCAGAGATTTGTCCTTTCAAGGAACTTGCGGACAAACCTTTATCTAAACCATCCTGAAGAAACTGTAAAATTCTCGGTATTCAAAAAGAATGCCAAGAAAAAATGATGAGAAAGACACTAAGAAATATAAGTCTTCCAGACTCTATAATATATCTCTCTAGATACAGATTTACGAGCCTGTCACATAGTATTAATCACAGAGTCAGAGAAACCTTCTTTGACCAAGAATCAAGCGTTCAAATTCCATACCTTAAAATTTAAGGATTTGAGATCCTGATGAAAAAAAAGGACCTTGCGACAGAAAGTCTGGTCTTAACGGAAGAGTCCACAGCTGGCAAGAGGCCATCCGGACAAGATCCGCATACCAAAACCTGTGAGGCCATGCTGGAGCTACCAGCAGGACAAACGAGCATTCCTTTAGAATCTTGGAGAATACTCTTGGAAGAAGAACTAGAGGCGGAAAGATATAGGCAGGAAGATACTTCCAAGGAAGTGATAATGTATCCACTGCTTCCGCCCGAGGATCCTGGGATCTGGACAGATACCAGGGAAGTTTCTTGTTAAGATGAGAAGCCATCAGATCTATTTCTGGGAGTTCCCACATTTGAACAATCTGAAGAAATACCTCTGGGTGAAGAGACCATTCGCCCGGATGCAACGTTTGGCGACTGAGATAATCCGCTTCCCAATTGTCTACACCTGGGATATGAACCGCAGAGATTAGACAGGAGCTGGATTCCGCCCAAACCAAAATTCGAGATACTTCTTTCATAGCCAGAGGACTGTGAGTCCCTCCTTGATGATTGATGTATGCCACAGCTGTGACATTGTCTATCTGAAAACAAATGAACAACTCTCTCTTCAGAAGAGGCCAAGACTGAAGAGCTCTGAAAATTGCACGGAGTTCAAAAATATTGATCGGTAATCTCACCTCCTGAGATTCCCAAACCCCTTGTGCCGTCAGAGACCCCCACACAGCTCCCCAACCTGTAAGACTTGCATCTGTTGAGATTATAGTCCAGGTCGGAAGAACAAAGAAGCCCCCTGAACTAAACGATGGTGAACTGTCCACCATGTCAGAGAGTGTCGTATAATCGGTTTAAAGATATTAATTGAGATATCTTTGTGTAATCCCTGCACCACTGGTTCAGCATACAGAGCTGAAGAGGTCGCATGTGAAAACGAGCAAAGGAGATTGCATCCGATGCGGCAGTCCTAAGACCTAAAAGTTCCATGCATAAGGCTACCAAAGGGAATGATTGTGACTGAAGGTTTTGACAAGCTGATATCAATGTTAAACTTCTCTTATCTGACAAGGACAGAGTCATAGACACTGAATCTATCTGGAAACCTAAAAAGGTTACCCTTGTCTGAGGAAACAATGAACTGATTGGTAAATTGATCCTCCAACCATGATCTTGAAAAAACAACACAAGTCAATTCGTATGAGATTCTGCGAAAATGTGAAGACTGAGCAAGTACCAAGATATCGTCCAAATAAGGAAATACCAAAACCCTGTTCTCTGATTACAGACAGAAGGGCACCGAGAACCTTTGAAAAAAATGCTTGGAGCTGACGCTAGGCCAAACGGTAGCGCCACAAAACTGGTAATGCTTGTCTAAAAAGAGAATATCAGAAACTAAAAGTGATCTGGATGAATCAGAATATGCAGATATGCATCCTGTAAATCTATTGTAGACATATAATGCCCTTGCTAAACAAAAGGCAGGATAGTCCTACAGCTACCATCTTGAATGTTGGTATCCTTACATAACGATTCAATATTGATAGATCCGGAACTGGTCTGAAGGAATTGACCTTCTTTGGTACAATGAAGAGATAGAATAAAACCCCAGCCCCTGTTCCAGAACTGGAACTGGCATAATTACTCCAGCCAACTCTAGATCTGAAACACATTTCAGAAATGCTGAGCCTTTGCTGTGTTTACTTGGACACGGGAAAGAAAAAAATCTCTTTGCAGGAGGCCTTAACTTGAAGCCAATTCTGTACCTTTCTGAAACAATGTTCTGAAACCAGAGATTGTGAACGGAATTGATTTAAATTTCCTTGAAGAAAACGTAAACTACCCCATACCAGCTGAGCTGTAATGAGGGCAGCACCTTCATGGGTATTTAGGAGCTGGCTATAGGTTTCTATAAGGCTTGGATATATTCCAAACTGGAAATGGTTTCCAAACTGATACCGCTCCTGAGGATGAAGGATCAGGCTTTTGTTCCTTGTTGTGAGGAAAGGAACGAAAATGATTATTAGACCTAAATTTACCTTAGATTTTTTATCCTTTGGTAAAAAAGTTCCCTTCCCTCCAGTAACAGTTGAGAAAATAGAATCCAACTGAGAATCGAATAATTTATTACCCTGGAAAGAAAGGGAAAGCAAAGTTGACTTAGAAGACATATCAGCATTCCAAGTTTTAAGCCATAAAGCTTTTCTAGCTAAAAATAGCTAGAGGCATATACCTGACATCAACTCTAATGATATCAAAAGATGGTATCACAAATAAAATTATTAGCATGTTATAGAATAATAATAATGCTATAAAATTATGATCTGTTACTTGTTGCGCTAAAGCTTCTAACCAAAAAGTTGAAGCTGCAGCAACATCCGCTAAAAATATAGCAGGTCTAAGAAGATTACCTGAACATAAGTAAGCTTTTCTTAGAAAGGATTCAATTTTCCTATCTAAAGGATCCTTAAATGAAGTACTATCTGCCGTAGGAATAGTAGTACGTTTAGCAGGAGTAGAGACAGCCCCATTAACCGTAGAGATTTTGTCCCAAACTCTAATCTGTCAGATGGCACAGGATATAATTGCTTAAAAGTTTAGAAGGAGTAAATGAATTACCCAAATTATTCCATTCCCTGGAAATTACTTCAGAAATAGCATCAGGGAGAGAAAACACTTCTGGAATAACTACAGGAGATTTAAAAACCTTATTTAAACGTTTAGATTTAGTATCAAGAGGACCAGAATCCTCTATTTCTAATGCAATTAATACTTCTTTAAGTAAAGAACGAATAAATTCCATCTTGAACAAATACAAAGATTTATCAGCATCAACCTCTGAGACAGAAACCTCTGAACCAGAAGAACCATTATCAGTATCAGAATGATGATGTTCATTTAAAAATTCATCTGAAAAAAGAGAAGTTTTAAAAGACTTTTATGTTTACTAGAAGGAGAAATAACAGACATAGCCTTCTTAATGGATTTAAAAAATAAAATCTCTTATGTTATCAGGAACACTCTGAAAATTAGATGTTGACGGAACAGCAACAGGTAATGTAACAGTACTAAAGGAAATTTTATCTGCATTAATAAGTTTGTCATGACATGCAATACAAACAACAGCTGGAGAAACAGATACCAAAAGTTTATAGCAGATACACTTAGCTTGGTAGCTCCAGCACTGGGCAGCGATTTTCCTGAAGTATCTTCTGACTCAGTTGCAACGTGGAACATCTTGCAATATGTAAAAGAAAAAACAACATATAAAGCAAAATTGATCAAATTCCTTAAATGACAGTTTCAGGAATGGGAAAAAAATGCCAGTGAACAAGCTTCTAGCAACCAGAAGCAATAAATAATGAGACTTAAATAATGTGGAGACAAAAATGACGCCCATATTTTTTAGCGCCAAAAAAGACGCCCATATTATTTGGCGCCTAAATGCCACATCCGGAACGCCGACACTTTTGACGCAAAAAAAACGTCAAAAAATGACGCAACTTCCGGCGACACGTATGACGCCGGAAACAGAAAAAAAAATTTTGCGCCAAAAAAGTCTGCGCCAAGAATGACGCAATAAAATGAAGCATTTTCAGCCCCCGCGAGCCTAACAGCCCACAGGGAAAAAAAAAATTTTAAGGTAAGAAAAAACAGAATTTATGTTTACCTGATAAATTACTTTCTCCAACGGTGTGTCCGGTCCACGGCGTCATCCTTACTTGTGGGATATTCTCTTCCCCAACAGGAAATGGCAAAGAGCCAGCAAAGCTGGTCACATGATCCCTCCTAGGCTCCGCCTACCCCAGTCATTCGACCGACGTTAAGGAGGAATATTTGCATAGGAGAAACCATATGATACCGTGGTGACTGTAGTTAAAGAAAAAAAAATTATCAGACCTGATTAAAAAACCAGGGCGGGCCGTGGGCCGGACACACCGTTGGAGAAAGTAATTTATCAGGTAAACATAAATTCTGTTTTCTCCAACATAGGTGTGTCCGGTCCACGGCGTCATCCTTACTTGTGGGAACCAATACCAAAGCTTTAGGACACGGATGAAGGGAGGGAGCAAATCAGGTCACCTAAATGGAAGGCACCACGGCTTGCAAAACCTTTCTCCCAAAAATAGCCTCAGAAGAAGCAAAAGTATCAAACTTGTAAAATTTGGTAAAAGAGTGCAGTGAAGACCAAGTCGCTGCCCTACATATCTGATCAACAGAAGCCTCGTTCTTGAAGGCCCATGTGGAAGCCACAGCCCTAGTGGAAGGAGCTGTGACCCTTTCAGGAGGCTGCCGTCCGGCAGTCTCGTAAGCCGATCTGATGATGCTTTTAATCCAAAAAGAGAGAGAGGTAGAAGTTGCTTTTTGACCTCTCCTTTTACCAGAATAAACAACAAACAAGGAAGATGTTTGTCTAAAATCCTTTGTAGCATCTAAATAGAATTTTAGAGCGCGAACAACATCCAAATTGTGCAACAAACGTTCCTTCTTCGAAACTGGTTTCGGACACAGAGAAGGCACGACTATCTCCTGGTTAATGTTCTTGTTAGAAACAACTTTTGGAAGAAAACCAGGTTAGTACGTAAAACCACCTTATCTGCATGGAACACCAGATAAGGAGGAGAACACTGCAGAGCAGATAATTCTGAAACTCTTCTAGCAGAAGAAATTGCAACCAAAAACAAAACTTTCCAAGATAATAACTTAATATCAACGGAATGTAAGGGTTCAAACGGAACCCCCTGAAGAACTGAAAGAACTAAGTTGAGACTCCAAGGAGGAGTCAAAGGTTTGTAAACAGGCTTGATTCTAACCAGAGCCTGAACAAAGGCTTGAACATCTGGCACAGCTGCCAGCTTTTTGTGAAGTAACACAGACAAGGCAGAAATCTGTCCCATCAAGGAACTTGCAGATAATCCTTTTTCCAATCCTTCTCGAAGGAAGGATAGACTCTTAGGAATCTTAACCTTGTCCCAAGGGAATCCTTTAGATTCACACCAACAGATATATTTTTTCCAAATTTTGTGGTAAATTTTTCTAGTTACAGGCTTTCTGGCCTGAACAAGAGTATCAATAACAGAATCTGAGAACCCTCGCTTTGATAAGATCAAGCGTTCAATCTCCAAGCAGTCAGCTGGAGTGGGACCAGATTCGGATGTTCGAACGGACCTTGAACAAGAAGGTCTTGTCTCAAAGGTAGCTTCCATGGTGGAGCCGATGACATATTCACCAGATCTGCATACAAAGTCCTGCGTGGCCACGCAGGAGCTATCAAGATCACCAACGCCCTCTCCTGATTGATCCTGGCTACCAGCCTGGGGATGAGAGGAAACGGCGGGAATACATAGGCTAGTTTGAAGGTCCAAGGTGCTACTAGTGCATCTACTAGAGTCGCCTTGGGATCCCTGGATCTGGACCCGTAGCAAGGAACCTTGAAGTTCTGACGAGAGGCCATCAGATCCATGTCTGGAATGCCCCACAGTTGAGTGATTTGGGCAAAGATTTCCGGATGGAGTTCCCACTCCCCCGGATGCAATGTCTGACGACTCAGAAAATCCGCTTCCCAATTTTCCACTCCTGGGATGTGGATTGCAGACAGGTGGCAGGAGCGAGTCTCCGCCCATTGAATGATTCTGGTCACTTCTTCCATCGCCAGGGAACTCCTTGTTCCCCCCTGATGGTTGATGTACGCAACAGTCGTCATGTTGTCTGATTGAAACCGTATGAACTTGGCCCTCGCTAGCTGAGGCCAAGCCTTGAGAGCATTGAATATCGCTCTCAGTTCCAGAATATTTATCGGTAGAAGAGATTCTTCCCGAGACCAAAGACCCTGAGCTTTCAGGGATCCCCAGACCGCGCCCCAGCCCATCAGACTGGCGTCGGTCGTGACAATGACCCACTCTGGTCTGCGGGAGGTCACCCCTTGTGACAGGTTGTCCAGGGACAGCCACCAACGGAGTGAGTCTCTGGTCCTCTGATTTACTTGTATCTTCGGAGACAAGTCTGTATAGTCCCCATTCCACTGACTGAGCATACACAGTTGTAATGGTCTTAGATGAATGCGCGCAAAAGGAACTATGTCCATTGCCGCTACCATCAAACCTATCACTTCCATGCACTGCGCTATGGAAGGAAGAGGAACGGAATGAAGTATCCGACAAGAGCTTAGAAGTTTTGTTTTTCTGGTCTCTGTCAGAAAAATCCTCATTTCTAAGGAGTCTATTATTGTTCCCAAGAAGGGAACTCTTGTCGACGGAGATAGAGAACTCTTTTCCACGTTCACTTTCCATCCGTGAGATCTGAGAAAGGCCAGGACTATGTCCGTGTGAGCCTTTGCTTGAGGAAGGGACGACGCTTGAATCAGAATGTCGTCCAAGTAAGGTACTACAGCAATGCCCCTTGGTCTTAGCACCGCCAGAAGGGACCCTAGTACCTTTGAGAAAATCCTAGGAGCAGTGGCTAATCCGAAAGGAAGCGCCACGAACTGGTAATGTTTGTCCAGGAATGCGAACCTTAGGAACCGATGATGTTCCTTGTGGACAGGAATATGTAGATACGCATCCTTTAAATCCACCGTGGTCAAGAATTGACCTTCCTGGATGGAAGGATTGTTCGAATGGTTTCCATTTTGGACGATGGAACCTTGAGAAACTTGTTTAGGATCTTGAGATCTAAGATTGGTCTGAACGTTCCCTCTTTTTTGGGAACTACGAACAGATTGGAGTAGAACCCCATCCCTCGTTCTCTTAATGGAACAGGATGAATCACTTCCAGAAGATAACCTTGGGAGACTATTTCTAGCGCCCAAGGATCCAGAACATCTCTTGCCCAAGCCTGAGTGAAGAGAGAGAGTCTGCCCCCCACCAAATCCGGTCCCGGATCGGGGGCCCGCATCTCATGCTGTCTTGGGAGCAGTGGCAGGTTTCTTGGCCTGCTTTCCTTTGTTCCAGCCTTGCATAGGTCTCCAGGCTGGATTGGCTTGAGAAGTATTACCCTCCTGCTTAGAGGACGTAGCACTTGGGGCTGGTCCGTTTCTGCGAAAGGGACGAAAATTAGGTTTATTTTTGGCCTTGAAAGACCTATCCTGAGGAAGGGCGTGGCCCTTGCCCCCAGTGATATCAGAGATAATCTCTTTCAAGTCAGGGCCAAACAGTGTTTTCCCCTTGAAAGGAATGTCAAGCAATTTGTTCTTGGAAGACGCATCCGCTGACCAAGATTTTAACCAAAGCGCTCTGCGCGCCACAATAGCAAACCCAGAATTTTTCGCCGCTAACCTAGCCAATTGCAAGGTGGCGTCTAGGGTGAAAGAATTAGCCAATTTAAGAGCACGAATTCTGTCCATAATCTCCTCATAAGAAGAAGAATTACTAATAATCGCCTTTTCTAGCTCATCGAACCAGAAACACGCGGCTGTAGTGACAGGGACAATGCATGCAATTGGTTGTAGAAGGTAACCTTGCTGAACAAACATCTTTTTTAGCAACCTTCTAATTTTTTATCCATAGGATCTTGGAAAGCACAACTATCTTCTATGGGTATAGTGGCGCGCTTGTTTAGAGTAGAAACCGCCCCCTCGACCTTGGGGACTGTCTGCCATAAGTCCTTTCTGGGGTCGACTATAGGAAACAATTTTTTAAATATGGGGGGAGGTACGAAAGGTATACCGGGCCTGTCCCATTCTTTATTAACAATGTATGCCACCCGCTTGGATATAGGAAAAGCTTCGGGGGGCCCCGGGGCCTCTAGGAACTTGTCCATTTTACATAGTGTTTCTGGAATGACCAGATAATCACAATCATCCAAATTGGATAACACCTCCTTAAGCAGAGCGCGGAGATGTTCCAACTTAAATTTAAAAGTAATCACATCAGGTTCAGCTTGTTGAGAAATTTTTCCTGAATCTGAAATTTCTCCCTCAGACAAAACCTCCCTGGCCCCCTCAGACTGGTGTAGGGGCCCTTCAGAAACAATATCATCAGCGTCCTCATGCTCTTCAGTATTTTCTAAAACAGAGCAGTCGCGCTTTCGCTGATAAGTGGGCATATTGGCTAAAATGTTTTTGATAGAATTATCCATTACAGCCGTTAATTGTTGCATAGTAAGGAGTATTGGCGCGCTAGATGTACTAGGGGCCTCCTGTATGGGCAAGACTGGTGTAGACGAAGGAGGGGATGATGCAGTACCATGCTTACTCCCCTCACTTGAGGAATCATCTTGGGCATCATTTTTACTAAATTTTTTATGACAAAAATCACATCTATTTAAATGAGAAGGAACCTTGGCTTCCCCACAGTCAGAACACAATCTATCTGGTAGTTCAGACATGTTAAACAGGCATAAACTTGATAACAAAGCACAAAAAACGTTTTAAAATAAAACCGTTACTGTCACTTTAAATTTTAAACTGAACACACTTTATTACTGCAATTGCGAAAAAGTATGAAGGAATTGTTCAAAATTCACCAAAATTTCACCACAGTGTCTTAAAGCCTTAAAAGTATTGCACACCAAATTTGGAAGCTTTAACCCTTAAAATAACGGAACCGGAGCCGTTTTTATATTTAACCCCTTTACAGTCCCTGGAATCTGTTTTGCTGAGACCCAACCAAGCCCAAAGGGGAATACGATACCAAATGATGCCTTCAGAAAGACTTTTCTATGTATCAGAGCTCCACACACATGCAGCTGCATGCCATGCTGTTCTCAAAAACAAGTGCGCCATACCGGCGCGAAAATGAGGCTCTGACTATGATTAGGGAAAGCCCCTATAGAATAAAGTGTCTAAAACAGTGCCTGCCGATATTATTTTACAAAAAATACCCAGATTAAATGATTCCTCAAGGCTAAATATGTGTAAATATGATCGATTTAGCCCAGAAAATGTCTACAGTCTTAATAAACCCTTGTGAAGCCCTTATTTACTGTCTGAATAAAAATGGCTTACCGGATCCCATAGGGAAAATGACAGCTTCCAGCATTACATCGTCTTGTTAGAATGTGTCATACCTCAAGCAGCAAAAGACTGCTCACTGTTCCCCCAACTGAAGTTAATTCCTCTCAACAGTCCTGTGTGGAACAGCCATGGATTTTAGTAACGGTTGCTAAAATCATTTTCCTCATACAAACAGAAATCTTCATCTCTTTTCTGTTTCAGAGTAAATAGTACATACCAGCACTATTTTAAAATAACAAACTCTTGATTGAATAATAAAAACTACAGTTAAACACTAAAAAACTCTAAGCCATCTCCGTGGAGATGTTGCCTGTACAACGGCAAAGAGAATGACTGGGGTAGGCGGAGCCTAGGAGGGATCATGTGACCAGCTTTGCTGGCTCTTTGCCATTTCCTGTTGGGGAAGAGAATATCCCACAAGTAAGGATGACGCCGTGGACCGGACACACCTATGTTGGAGAAAATGATTGAAACAAATGCATTATCCCAAATATGAAACTGACTGTCTGAAAATAAGGAATGTTGAACATCCTGAGTCAAGGCAAATAAATGTTTGAATACATATATTTAGAACTTTATAAAAAAGTGCCTAACCATAGCTTAGAGTGTCACAGAAAATAAGCTTACTTACTTACCCCAGGACACTCATCTACATGTTGTAGAAAGCCAAACCAGTACTGAAACAAAAATCAGCAGAGGTAATGGTATATAAATAAGAGTATATCGTCGATCTGAAAAGGGAGGTAAGAGATGAATCTCTATGACCGATAACAGAGAACCTATGAAATAGACCCCGTAGAAGGAGATCATTGCATTCAAATAGGCAATACTCTCCTCACATCCCTCTGACATTCACTGCACGCTGAGAGGAAAACCGGGCTCCAACCTGCTGCGGAGCGCATATCAACGTAGAATCTAGCACAAACTTACTTCACCACTTCCATAGGAGGCAAAGTTTGTAAAACTGAATTGTGGGTGTGGTGAGGGGTGTATTTATAGGCATTTTAAGGTTTGGGAAACTTTGCCCCTCCTGGTAGGAATGTATATCCCATACGTCACTAGCTCATGGACTCTTGCTAATTACATGAAAGAAATAGTGATTGCATACAGGGGGGAGATGGAGTGGGTGAAGGGGGACCCCTATACTACAGGAAGAATATATATGGATTAATAAATAAAACAAAAAATTCCTATAAACTGGGTACTGGCAGACAACTGGTAGTACCTAAGATGGCTTCTACTAGCAGAAGGGGGGGAGGGTTAGAAAGCTGTTTTACTTTATCCTATAGTCCATACCAAATGTTGTACTTATTTTCTAGGGAGGCTACATTTAGATAGAGCATCCTGATGGGTACAATTTGTATGCAGTGTTTATCATCTTTCCGATAATAAATTCTCCATTTTATGACAGATTTATCAAAAGTTCAGTCTGCAAGCTCCCTCACGCTGGAGGGCTAAGAAGAAGTAAACCGCTGCATCTTAACCCACTTCGCCACCTGTAATGTGATGTATCTCTAGCACCCCGGAATTTTTTAACCGGGGAGGTTGACAGCCCATGCTCGTGTGCATAGTGTGCAATGCTCAATACAGAAAACCAATGCCAGGCAGACGGGGGCAAAGATTTACACCCCTGTCCGCCAGACTTTGATAAATCTAGCCCTTTATGTTCTTTAGCAACTAGTTCATTCTGAGAGCACATGGTCATAGGATGTACCCTAAGTCCAGTCTGCCAAACTTACTTTTATTTCCTTTCCCAGAAACATATAGTTTGCCAGCCGGGTGGCAATATAAAGCAGCCAAGTGGGGGCAGTATAATGCTTTCTAATATTATAACATTTTATGCTACCCAAAGCAAAAATTAATTGTATAATTTAACATAAATTTATTTAATGATAATTTGTGCAATAAACATTTTTAATATTAGCTCATTTAAAATTGTAGCCAGGTGGTCAGTTAAATCAGCTGGATGGTGCACCCGCTAAAAAAGGTCCTTGGGAGAACACTGCATTTTTTACATGTTGAGTTAAACTGTAGTGCATAAATTCCTAAACAGTATGTGATATCGGTTTTAAAAGTGATTTTACCAAAACATGGACTGATGCCAGTAAGGTTTTGCTGCTCCTGCCATGTTTTCTCCTGCAAGTCTACCGCTTACAACAGCGTGATCATGGTGCTCCACTCTCCTCCTTCCAAGCCTAATGTCATAGAAACATGCTGCATCTCCAGCCTGTCACATACAAAATTAATGTCTTAGAAAAACACATTATCTTCATCGCACAATAATAAAAAATGCATTTCAGTGGTATGTCATAGTATTATTATTATCAGTTATTTGTAGAGCGACAAAAGATTCTGCAGCGCTATAAACATAGGCATGGTATGCAGGTAACATTTATAGGGATCAAATGGGTATAGGGCCCTGCCGAGAGTTGCAGTCAGCCCTTATGAGGGTGATCTATAAACAGCTAGGCTCATAGGCTTACTTGCTAAGGGGGTTCAAGGGGATTGCAAAGGAGGAGAGGCACTGAGGTTACAAAAGGTTAGCGTACATTGTATGCATCTCTGAACAAAAGAGTCTTTAGGGAGCTCTTATAACATTCAAAACTAGGGGAGAGTCTTGTGGAGCGAGGCAGGGTGTCCACAAGATCGGGGTTAGTCTGGAGAAGTCCTGTAGATGGGAATGTGAGGAGGTAACAAGAGAGGAGGAGGTTGTGAGCAGAGCGAAAGGGGACAGGAGTGAGAGTATATGGAGACAAGGTCTGAGATATACAGGGGAGCAGTGCAGTTGAGGGCCTTGAATGTCAGAGTAAGAATTTTGTGTTTAATTTTGGAGGCTAGAGGAAGCCAAAAGGGATTGGCAGAGGGGGTGCAGCAAATAGTGACGTGTAAAGAAGCTGAGCCTGGCAGAGGCATTCATTATGGATTGTAAAAGAGCTAGACGGCAGCTAGGGAGACCAGAGAGGATGGAGTTGCAGTAATCAAGATGGGAAAGGATGAGAGAGTGGATTCAAATCTTAGTTGTGTCTTGTGTAATGAAATGTTGAATTTTAGAGATGTTTTTAAGATGGAAGCAGTAGGAATTAGCCAAAGACTGAATGTGAGGAGTGAAAGAAAGATCTGAGTCAAGTGTAACCCCAAGACATCGGGCATAGGGGTAATGATGGAGTTATCAACAGTTATAGAAAAATGGGGGTGGAGATAAGCGGCTCAGTTTTGGAGAGATTTAGCTTAAGGTAGTGAGAGGACATCCAGGATGAGATATGAGAAAGACAGTTAGTGACACGGCTAAATAGAAGCGCTCACATACAGTAGGTAACAGTGACTTAATTTGTAACATACTCACCACCCACACATTGTTGCGTGCTTGAAGCTCTGCATTGACCCTATAACCCCCAAAGTCTCCATCAAGCTCCAGTCCAGCTGATTTAGCTAGTTCTGTGTTGGGCTCCAGACCAACAGCTGCTACAATGTGATCTGTCTGCACCTGTAGCAATCAGATAGACAAACAAACAGAAAAAAGGGAACACTTACCATGTCACCAGCCTGAATCTCAATCAGGGTATATTTTACGTTTACACTACGGAGATATATGCTCTAACAGAAAGAAACCACCAAGTCACTCTAAATTGTGATAGCTATTAAATTTCTAAACAGAATTAAAAATATATATTTTTAAAGTGTGCTCAGAAAGTTGAGAAACCTCAGTTTCAAGCTTAAAGTGATAGTAAACTCTCCCCATGGGATAAACAGATTCAGAATGTTAGCGATATTTTAGATGGAGTTTAATTCATCAATGTAATGAAGATATGCTATAACTTACTTTGTAATCTAGATATGAAATTTAAATAACCCGGCTGCCCACTTCCAAACTGTTCTTTTTTGTGAGCTAATGGTTTGAGCTGTTCTCCAATTAGCGCCCTAGCTGCCAAAAAAGTACTATATGGCTAGAGTGCTGATTGGATTAGTTTTAAAGTGGGCGGCCGGAGTGCAGGGTATTTGAATTTCATATCTATATTAAAAACATAATTTATGTAAGAACTTACCTGATAAATTCATTTCTTTCATATTAACAAGAGTCCATGAGCTAGTGACGTATGGGATATACATTCCTACCAGGAGGGGCAAAGTTTCCCAAACCTTAAAATGCCTATAAATACACCCCTCACCACACCCACAAATCAGTTTAACGAATAGCCAAGAAGTGGGGTGATAAGAAAAAAGTGCGAAGCATATAAAATAAGGAATTGGAATAATTGTGCTTTATACAAAAAAATCATAACCACCACAAAAAAGGGTGGGCCTCATGGACTCTTGTTAATATGAAAGAAATGAATTTATCAGGTAAGTTCTTACATAAATTATGTTTTCTTTCATGTAATTAACAAGAGTCCATGAGCTAGTGACGTATGGGATAATGAATACCCAAGATGTGGATCTTTCCACACAAGAGTCACTAGAGAGGGAGGGATAAAATAAAGACAGCCAATTCCTGCTGAAAATAATAATCCACACCCAAAATAAAGTTTAATGAAAAACATAAGCAGAAGATTCAAACCGAAACCACTGCCTGAAGTACCTTTCTACCAAAAACTGCTTCAGAAGAAGAGAATACATCAAAATGGTAGAATTTAGTAAAAGTATGCAAAGAGGACCAAGTCGCTGCTTTGCAAATCTGATCAACTGAAGCTTCATTCCTAAACGCCCAGGAAGTAGAAACTGACCTAGTAGAATGAGCTGTAATCCTCTGAGGCGGAGTCTTACCCGATTTAACATAGGCAAGATGAATTAAAGATTTCAACCAGGATGCCAAAGAAATGGCAGAAGCCTTCTGGCCTTTTCTAGAACCAGAAAAGATGACAAATAGACTAGAAGTCTTTCGGAAAGATTTAGTAGCTTCAACATAATATTTCAAAGCTCTAACAACATCCAAAGAATGTAACGATTTCTCCTTAGAATTCTTAGGATTAGGACATAATGAAGGAACCACGATTTCTCTACTAATGTTGTTGGAATTCACAACCTTAGGTAAAAATTCAAAAGAAGTTCGCAACACCGCCTTATCCTGATGAAAAATCAGAAAAGGAGACTCACAAGAAAGAGCAGATAATTCAGAAACTCTTCTGGCAGAAGAGATGGCCAAAAGGAACAAAACTTTCCAAGAAAGCAATTTAATGTCCAATGAATGCATAGGTTCAAACGGAGGAGCTTGAAGAGCTCCCAGAACCAAATTCAAACTCCATGGAGGAGAAATTGACTTAATGACAGGTTTTATACGAACCAAAGCTTGTACAAAACAATGAATATCAGGAAGAATAGCAATCTTTCTGTGAAAAAGAACAGAAAGAGCAGAGATTTGTCCTTTCAAGGAACTTGCGGACAAACCCTTATCTAAACCATCCTGAAGAAATTGTAATATTCTCGGAATTCTAAAAGAATACCAAGAAAAATGATGAGTAAGACACCAAGAAATATAAGTCTTCCAGACTCTATAATATATCTCTCTAGATACAGATTTACGAGCCTGTAACATAGTATCAATCACAGAGTCAGAGAAACAAACCTCTTTGACTAAGAATCAAGCGTTCAATCTCCATACCTTTAAGTTTAAGGATTTCAGATCCGGATGGAAAAAAGGACCTTGCGACAGAAGGTCTGGTCTTAACGGAAGAGTCCATGGTTGGCAAGATGCCATCCGGACAAGATCCGCATACCAAAACCTGTGAGGCCATGCCGGAGCTATTAGCAGAACAAACGAGCATTCCCTCAGAATCTTGGAGATTACTCTTGGAAGAAGAACTAGAGGCGGAAAGATATAGGCAGGATGATACTTCCAAGGAAGTGATAATGCATCCACTGCCTCCGCCTGAGGATCCCGGGATCTGGACAGATACCTGGGAAGTTTCTTGTTTAGATGAGAGGCCATCAGATCTATCTCTGGAAGCCCCCACATTTGAACAATCTGAAGAAATACCTCTGGGTGAAGAGACCATTCGCCCGGATGCAACGTTTGGCGACTGAGATAATCCGCTTCCCAATTGTCTACACCTGGGATATGAACCGCAGAGATTAGACAGGAGCTGGATTCCGCCCAAACCAAAATTCGAGATACTTCTTTCATAGCCAGAGGACTGTGAGTCCCTCCTTGATGATTGATGTATGCCACAGTTGTGACATTGTCTGTCTGAAAACAAATGAACGATTCTCTCTTCAGAAGAGGCCAAAACTGAAGAGCTCTGAAAATTGCACGGAGTTCCAAAATATTGATCGGTAATCTCACCTCCTGAGATTCCCAAACTCCCTGTGCCGTCAGAGATCCCCACACAGCTCCCCAACCTGTGAGACTTGCATCTGTTGAAATTACAGTCCAGGTCGGAAGAACAAAAGAAGCCCCCTGAATTAAACGATGGTGATCTGTCCACCACGTTAGAGAGTGTCGAACAATCGGTTTTAAAGATATTAATTGAGATATCTTCGTGTAATCCCTGCACCATTGGTTCAGCATACAGAGCTGAAGAGGTCGCATGTGAAAACGAGCAAAGGGGATCGCGTCCGATGCAGCAGTCATAAGACCTAGAATTTCCATGCATAAGGCTACCGAAGGGAATGATTGTGACTGAAGGTTTCGACAAGCTGTAATCAATTTTAGACGTCTCTTGTCTGTTAAAGACAGAGTCATGGACACTGAATCTATCTGGAAACCCAGAAAGGTTACCCTTGTTTGAGGAATCAAAGAACTTTTTGGTAAATTGATCCTCCAACCATGATCTTGAAGAAACAACACAAGTCGATTCGTATGAGACTCTGCTAAATGTAAAGACTGAGCAAGTACCAAGATATCGTCCAAATAAGGAAATACCACAATACCCAGTTCTCTGATTACAGACAGAAGGGCACCGAGAATCTTTGTGAAAATTCTTGGAGCTGTAGCAAGGCCAAACGGTAGAGCCACAAATTGGTAATGCTTGTCTAGAAAAGAGAATCTCAGGAACTGAAAATGATCTGGATGAATCGGAATATGCAGATATGCATCCTGTAAATCTATTGTGGACATATAATTCCCTTGCTGAACAAAAGGCAATATAGTCCTTACAGTTACCATCTTGAACGTTGGTATCCTTACATAACGATTCAATAATTTTAGATCCAGAACTGGTCTGAAGGAATTCTCCTTCTTTGGTACAATGAAGAGATTTGAATAAAACCCCATCCCCTGTTCCGGAACTGGAACTGGCATAATTACTCCAGCCAACTCTAGATCTGAAACACAATTCAGAAATGCTTGAGCTTTCACTGGATTTACTGGGACACGGGAAAGAAAAAATCTCTTTGCAGGAGGTCTCATCTTGAAACCAATTCTGTACCCTTCTGAAACAATGCTCTGAATCCAAAGATTGTGAACAGAATTGATCCAAATTTCTTTGAAAAAACGTAACCTGCCCCCTACCAGCTGAACTGGAATGAGGGCCGTACCTTCATGTAAACTTAGAAGCAGGCTTTGCCTTTCTAGCAGGCTTGGATTTATTCCAGACTGGAGATGGTTTCCAAACTGAAACTGCTCCTGAGGACGAAGGATCAGGCTTTTGTTCTTTGTTGAAACGAAAGGAACGAAAACGATTGTTAGCCCTGTTTTTACCTTTAGATTTTTTATCCTGTGGTAAAAAAGTTCCTTTCCCACCAGTAACAGTTGAAATAATAGAATCCAACTGAGAACCAAATAATTTGTTTCCCTGGAAAGAAATGGAAAGTAGAGTTGATTTAGAAGCCATATCAGCATTCCAAGTCTTAAGCCATAAAGCTCTTCTGGCTAAGATAGCTAGAGACATAAACCTAACATCAACTCTAATAATATCAAAAATGGCATCACAGATAAAATTATTAGCATGCTGAAGAAGAATAATAATATCATGAGAATCACGATTTGCTACTTGTTGCGCTAGGGTTTCCAACCAAAAAGTTGAAGCTGCAGCAACATCAGCCAATGATATAGCAGGTCTAAGAAGATTACCTGAACACAGATAAGCTTTTCTTAGAAAGGATTCAATTTTTCTATCTAAAGGATCCTTAAACGAGGTACCATCTGACGTAGGAATGGTAGTACGTTTAGCAAGGGTAGAAATAGCCCCATCAACTTTAGGGATTTTGTCCCAAAATTCTAACCTGTCAGGTGGAACAGGATATAATTGCTTAAAACGTTTAGAAGGAGTAAATGAATTACCCAATTTATCCCATTCTTTGGAAATCACTACAGAAATTGCATTAGGAACAGGAAAAACTTCTGGAATAACCGCAGGAGCTTTAAAAACCTTATCCAAACGTATAGAATTAGTATCAAGAGGACTAGAATCCTCTATTTCTAAAGCAATTAGTACTTCTTTAAGTAAAGAGCGAATAAATTCCATCTTAAATAAATATGAAGATTTATCAGCATCAATCTCTGAGATAGAATCCTCTGAACCAGAAGAGTCCAAAGAATCAGAATGATGGTGTTCATTTAAAAATTCATCTGTAGAGAGAGAAGATTTAAAAGACTTTTTACGTTTACTAGAAGGAGAAATAACAGACAAAGCCTTCTTTATGGATTCAGAAACAAAATCTCTTATGTTATCAGGAACATTCTGCACCTTAGATGTTGAGGGAACTGCAACAGGCAATGGTACATTACTAAAGGAAATATTATCTGCTTTAACAAGTTTGTCATGACAATTATTACAAACAACAGCTGGAGGAATAGCTACCAAAAATTTACAGCAGATACACTTAGCTTTGGTAGATCCAGCAGGCAGTGATTTTCCTGTAGTATCTTCTGGCTCAGATGCAACGTGAGACATCTTGCAATATGTAAGAGAAAAAACAACATATAAAGCAAAATAGATCAAATTCCTTATAAGACAGTTTCAGGAATGGGAAAGAATGCCAAATATCAAGCTTCTAGCAACCAGAAGCAAATGAAAAATGAGACTGAAATAATGTGGAGACAAAAGCGACGCCCATATTTTTTAGCGCCAAATAAGACGCCCACATTATTTGGCGCCTAAATGCTTTTGGCGCCAAAAATGACGCCACATCCGGAACGCCGACATTTTTGGCGCAAAATAACGTCAAAAAATGACGTAACTTCCGGCGACACGTATGACGCAGGAAACGGAAAAGAATTTTTGCGCCAAAAAAGTCCGCGCCAAGAATGACGCAATAAAATGAAGCATTTTCAGCCCCCGCGAGCCTAACAGCCCACAGGGAAAAAAGTCAAATTTTTGAGGTAAGAAAAATATGATAATTCAATGCATAATCCCAAATATGAAACTGACTGTCTGAAAATAAGGAAAGTTGAACATTCTGAGTCAAGGCAAATAAATGTTTGAATACATATATTTAGAACTTTATAAATAAAGTGCCCAACCATAGCTTAGAGTGTCACAGAAAATAAGACTTACTTACCCCAGGACACTCATCTACATGTTTGTAGAAAGCCAAACCAGTACTGAAACGAGAATCAGTAGAGGTAATGGTAAATATAAGAGTATATCGTCGATCTGAAAAGGGAGGTAAGAGATGAATCTCTACGACCGATAACAGAGAACCTTATGAAATAGACCCCGTAGAAGGAGATCACTGCATTCAATAGGCAATACTCTCTTCACATCCCTCTGACATTCACTGCACGCTGAGAGGAAAACCGGGCTCCAACTTGCTGCGGAGCGCATATCAACGTAGAATCTAGCACAAACTTACTTCACCACCTCCCTTGGAGGCAAAGTTTGTAAAACTGATTTGTGGGTGTGGTGAGGGGTGTATTTATAGGCATTTTAAGGTTTGGGAAACTTTGCCCCTCCTGGTAGGAATGTATATCCCATACGTCACTAGCTCATGGACTCTTGTTAATTACATGAAAGAAAGTAAGATATAACGCATCTTCATTGTTTTGATACCACTTATTTTAAAATATTATTAAAAAATTGTCAAACTTCTAAGACATTAGGTTTTTTTGGGATTACTTGCAGGGGGCCATGGGAAGGTGATAGTACAGTGGTTTTTCACTCCAGTACAGAAAGCACCCCTCCCCATACATGTAGGGATGTTCGTATCGAGGGGGTTATCCTTCCCAATTTCCTTTCCATTCACCCACTCTTTTCACACATAACTTCTTATTGTTTCTTTTCTCAGTCATCCATTTAGTCCCCATCTTCACATTTTATACTCTACAATCATGATTCTCAGAGTTAACAGATACTTTGCACCTTGTACTCTTATGTTTGCCTCATTCCCTGTTATCAGACACATGTACTCTGAACAAGTGACACACTCCATTCAGTAAAAAAAACATTTGTTTCTCAAAATCCTGTTAATCAGCATATATAAAAACAGAATTTATGCTTACCTGATAAATTACTTTCTCCAACGGTGTGTCCGGTCCACAGCGTCATCCTTACTTATGGGATATTCTCTTCCCCAACAGGAAATGGCAAAGAGCCCAGCAAAGCTGGTCACATGATCCCTCCTAGGCTCCGCCTACCCCAGTCATTCGACCGACGTAAAGGAGGAATATGCATAGGAGAAATCATATGATACCGTGGTGACTGTAGTTAGAGAAAATAATTCATCAGACCTGATTAAAAAAAACCAGGGCGGGCCGTGGACCGGACACACCATTGGAGAAAGTAATTTATCAGGTAAGCATAAATTCTGTTTTCTCCAACATAGGTGTGTCCGGTCCACGGCGTCATCCTTACTTATGGGAACCAATACCAAAGCTTTAGGACACGGATGATGGGAGGGAGCAAATCAGGTCACCTAGATGGAAGGCACCACGGCTTGCAAAACCTTTCTCCCAAAAATAGCCTCAGAAGAAGCAAAAGTATCAAATTTGTAAAATTTGGTAAAAGTGTGCAGTGAAGACCAAGTCACTGCCTTACATATCTGATCAACAGAAGCCTCGTTCTTGAAGGCCCATGTGGAAGCCACAGCCCTAGTGGAGTGAGCTGAGATTCTTTCAGGAGGCTGCCGTCCGGCAGTCTCATAAGCCAATCGGATGATGCTTTTAAGCCAAAAAGAGAGAGAGGTAGAAGTTGCTTTTTGACCTCTCCTTTTACCAGAATAAACAACAAACAAAGAAGATGTTTGTCTGAAATCCTTTGTAGCCTCTAAATAGAATTTTAGAGCACGAACTACATCCAAATTGTGTAACAAACGTTCCTTCTTCTTTGAAACTGGATTCGGACACAAAGAAGGCACAACTATCTCCTGGTTAATGTTTTTGTTAGAAACAACTTTCGGAAGAAAACCAGGTTTAGTACGCAAAACCACCTTATCTGCATGGAACACCAGATAAGGAGGAGAACACTGCAGAGCAGATAACTCTGAAACTCTTCTAGCAGAAGAAATTGCAACCAAAAACAAAACTTTCCAAGATAGTAACTTAATATCTACGGAATGTAAGGGTTCAAACGGAACCCCTTGAAGAACTGAAAGAACTAAATTGAGACTCCAAGGAGGAGTCAAAGGTTTGTAAACAGGCTTGATTCTAACCAGAGCCTGAACAAAAGCTTGAACATCTGGCACAGCCGCCAGTTTTTTGTGAAGTAAAACAGATAAAGCAGAAATCTGTCCCTTCAAAGAACTTGCAGATAATCCTTTCTCCAAACCCTCCTGTAGAAAGGATAGAACCTTAGGAATTTTATCTTGTTCCATGGGAATCCTTTAGATTCACACCAACAAATATATTTTTTCCATATTTTATGGTAAATTTTCCTAGTTACAGGCTTTCTAGCCTGAACAAGAGTATCAATGACAGAATCTGAAAACCCACGCTTTGATAAAATCAAGCGTTCAATCTCCAAGCAGTCAGTTGGAGTGAAGCCAGATTCGGATGTTCGAATGGACCTTGAACAAGAAGGTCCTGTCTCAAAGGTAGCTTCCATGGTGGAGCCGATGACATATTCACCAGGTCTGCATACCAAGTTCTGCGTGGCCACGCAGGAGCTATCAAGATCACCGAAGCCCTCTCCTGATTGATCCTGGCTACCAGCCTGGGAATGAGAGGGAACGGTGGGAATACATAAGCTAGGTTGAAGGTCCAAGGCGCTATCAGTGCATCTACTAGAGTCGCCCTGGGATCCCTGGATCTGGACCCGTAGCAAGGAACCTTGAAATTCTGACGAGACGCCATCAGGTCCATGTCTGGAATGCCCCATAATTGAGTTATTTGGGCAAAGATTTCCGGATGGAGTTCCCACTCCCCCGGATGGAAAGTCTGACGACTCAGAAAATCCGCTTCCCAATTTTCCACTCCTGGGATGTGGATTGCAGACAAGTGGCAGGAGTGATTCTCCGCCCATTGAATTATTTTGGTCACTTCCTCCATCGCCAGGGAACTCCTTGTTCCCCCCTGATGGTTGATATATGCAACAGTCGTCATGTTGTCTGATTGAAACCTTATGAATTTGGCCTTTGCTAGTTGAGGCCAAGCTTTGAGAGCATTGAATATCGCTCGCAGTTCCAGAATGTTTATCGGGAGAAGAGATTCTTCCCGAGACCATAGACCCTGAGCTTTCAGGGGTTCCCAGACCGCGCCCCAGCCCACCAGACTGGCGTCGGTCGTGACAATGACCCACTCTGGTCTGCGGAAGCTCATTCCCTGTGACAGGTTGTCCAGGTTCAGCCACCAACGGAGTGAATCTCTGGTTCTTTGATCTACTTGGATCGTCGGAGACAAGTCTGTATAATCCCCATTCCACTGTCTGAGCATGCACAGTTGTAATGGTCTTAGATGAATTCGTGCAAAAGGAACTATGTCCATTGCCGCAACCATCAAACCTATTACTTCCATGCACTGCGCTATGGAAGGAAGAAGAACAGAATGAAGTACTTGACAAGAGCTTAGGAGTTTTGATTTTCTGGCCTCTGTCAGAAAAATCTTCATTTCTAAGGAGTCTATTATTGTTCCCAAGAAGGGAACTCTTGTTGACGGGACAGAGAACTTTTTTCTATGTTCACTTTCCACCCGTGAGATCTGAGAAAGGCTAGGACAATGTCCGTATGAGCCTTTGCTTTTGACAGAGACGACGCTTGAATCAGTATGTCGTCCAAGTAAGGTACTACTGCAATGCCCCTTGGTCTTAGCACCGCTAGAAGGGACCCTAGTACCTTTGTGAAAATCCTTGGAGCAGTGGCTAATCCGAACGGAAGTGCCACAAACTGGTAATGCTTGTCCAGAAAGGCGAACCTTAGGAACCGATGATGTTCCTTGTGGATAGGAATATGTAGATACGCATCCTTTAAATCCACCGTGGTCATGAATTGACCTTCCTGGATGGTAGGAAGAATTGTTCGAATGGTTTCCATCTTGAACGATGGAACCCTGAGAAATTTGTTTAGAATCTTGAGATCTAAAATTGGTCTGAATGTTCCTTCTTTTTTGGGAACTATGAACAGATTGGAGTAAAACCCCATCCCTTGTTCTCCTAATGGAACAGGATGAATCACTCCCATTCTTAACAGGTCTTCTACACAATGTAAGAATGCCTGTCTTTTTATTTGGTTTGAAGACAATTGAGACCTGTGGAACCTCCCCCTTGGGGGTAGTTCTTTGAATTCCAGGAGATAACCTTGAGAAACTATTTCTAGCGCCCAAGGATCCTGAACATCTCTTGCCCAAGCCTGAGCAAAGAGAGAGAGTCTGCCCCCCACCAGATCCGGTCCCGGATCGGGGGCCAACACTTCATGCTGTTTTAGTAGCAGTGGCAGGTTTCTTGGCCTGCTTACCCTTGTTCCAGCCTTGTATCGGTCTCCAGGCTGGTTTGGTTTGAGAACTATTACCCTCTTGCTTAGAGGTTGTAGAATTTGAGGCTGGTCCGTTTCTACGAAAGGGCCGAAAATTTGGCTTATTTTTAGCCTTAAAAGACCTATCCTGAGGAAGGGCGTGGCCCTTTCCCCCAGTGATGTCTGAAATAATCTCTTTCAAGTCAGGGCCAAACAGCGTTTTACCTTTGAAAGGGATGTTAAGCAATTTGTTCTTGGAGGACACATCCGCTGACCAAGACTTTAGCCAAAGCGCTCTGCGCGCCACAATAGCAAAACCTGAATTTTTCGCCGCTAATCTAGCTAATTGCAAAGTGGCGTCTAAGATAAAAGAGTTAGCCAATTTAAGTGCTTGAACTCTGTCCATAACCTCCTCATACGAAGAGTCTTTATTGAGCGACTTTTCTAGTTCTTCGAACCAGAAACACGCTGCTGTAGTGACAGGAACAATGCATGAAATTGGTTGTAGAAGGTAACCTTGCTGAACAAACATCTTTTTAAGCAAACCCTCTAATTTTTTTATCCATAGGATCTTTGAAAGCACAACTATCTTCTATAGGGATAGTAGTGCGTTTGTTTAGAGTAGAAACCGCCCCCTCGACCTTGGGGACTGTCTGCCATAAGTCCTTTCTGGGGTCGACCATAGGAAATAATTTTTTAAATATAGGGGGAGGAACAAAAGGTATGCCGGGCCTTTCCCATTCCTTATTTACAATGTCCGCCACCCGCTTGGGTATAGGAAAAGCATCGGGGGGCACCGGGACCTCTAGGAACTTGTCCATCTTACATAACTTCTCTGGAATGACCAAATTGTCACAATCATCCAGAGTAGATAACACCTCCTTAAGCAGAGTGCGGAGATGTTCTAATTTAAATTTAAAAGTAATAATATCAGGTTCAGCTTGTTGAGAAATTTTTCCTGAATCTGAAATTTCTCCCTCAGACAAAACCTCCCTCCTGGCCCCTTCAGATTGGTGTGAGGGTATGTCAGAACCATTATCATCAGCGTCCTCATGCTCTTCAGTATCTAAAACAGAGCAATCGCGCTTTCTCTGATAAGTGGGCATTTTGGACAAAATGTTTTTAATAGAATTATCCATTACAGCCGTTAATTGTTGCATAGTACGAAGGATTGGCGCACTAGATGTACTAGGGGCCTCTTGTGTGGGCAAGACTGGTGTAGACACAGAAGGGGATGATGCAGTACCATGCTTACTCCCCTCGCTTGAGGAATCATTTTGGGCAACATCATTATCAGTGGCATCATTGTCCCTACTTTGTTTGGACACTATGTCACATTCATCACATATATTTAAATGGGGAGGAACCTTGGCTTCCAAACATACAGAACATCGTCTATCTGATGGTTCAGACATGTTAACAGGCATAAACTTGATAACAAAGCACAAAAAACGTTTTAAAATAAAACCGTTACTGTCACTTTAAATTTTAAACTGAACACACTTTATTACTGAATATGTGAAAAAGTATGAAGGAATTGTTCAAAATTCACCAAAATTTCACCACAGTGTCTTAAAGCCTTAAAAGTATTGCACACCAAATTTGAAAGCTTTAACTCTTAAAATAACGGAACCGGAGCCGTTTTTACATTTAACCCCTATACAGTCCCTGGTATCTGCTTTGCTGAGACCCAACCAAGCCCAGAGGGGAATACGATACCAAATGACGCCTTCAATAAGCTTTTTCAGTGGTTCTTAGCTTCTCACACATGCATCTGCATGCCTTGCTTTCCAAAAACAACTGCGCATTAGTGGCGCGAAAATGAGGCTCTGCCTATGACTAGAAAAGGCCCCCAGTGAAAAAGGTGTCCAATACAGTGCCTGCCGTTTTTTTAATACATCCCCAAGATTAAAAGAACTATTTATAGTTATAATCCACTAAATATACTTATAAAGTAATCGTTTTAGCCCAGAAAAATGTCTACCAGTCTTTAAAGCCCTTGTGAAGCCCTTTATTCTTATACTAAACTAAGAAAATGGCTTACCGGTTCCCATAGGGAAAATGACAGCTTCCAGCATTACCAAGTCTTGTTGGAAATGTGTCATACCTCAAGCAGCCAAAGTCTGCCCACTGTTTCCCCCAACTGAAGTTAATTCATCTCAACAGTCCTGTGTGGAAACAGCCATCGATTTTAGTAACGGTTGCTAAAATCATTTTCCTCTTACAAACAGAAATCTTCATCTCTTTTCTGTTTCAGAGTAAATAGTACATACCAGCACTATTTTAAAATAACAAACTCTTGATTGAAGAATAAAAACTACATTTAAACACCAAAAAACTCTTAGCCATCTCCGTGGAGATGTTGCCTGTGCAACGGCAAAGAGAATGACTGGGGTAGGCGGAGCCTAGGAGGGATCATGTGACCAGCTTTGCTGGGCTCTTTGCCATTTCCTGTTGGGGAAGAGAATATCCCATAAGTAAGGATGACGCCGTGGACCGGACACACCTATGTTGGAGAAAATTGATATTATTTCAGTCTTCGCGAAGAAGATACCTCCTCCTTGAACTACCACAGTCATAAATATAGTGGTTAGGTATGTAGAGATCAAGAGCTTGCAAAAGGTTGTAGAACTGAAACGTGTTGATCTGAAATTTGGGTGCAATCGGCATCCGTAGTTTGTCAGGTCTGAGTGATCTGATCAGTCAAGTGTCGGGTCTGAGTGATCTGAGCAGTCAGAAAGGGTGATTTGAACAATCTAACTCACTCCAGATATAGCCTACTTCACTAGTGTAGTCTTCTCACAAGTGACTACACCATAAGTTTTTTTTTTTAAAAAGGCTCTGTTGCCGATACGCGTTGATCCGCCCTACAGCTACTAACATTCAAATTTGGCACCCAGGACCGCTGTCTCTAACAGGAGGTTTGAAATAAGAAATCCCTGTTAGTCATTGTACAGCGACAGGAGCCGTGTATTGAAAAAAACTTCAAGGAATGAGTGCGAGCACTTAATTTAAACAAGGAGACCCTCTGATTGGTCAAAAAAGGATCCACGTGACCCTACTGCCGAACTGGCAAGCTGACTTACTAAAACGCTGACTGAGAAAGTAAGACTACACGAAGGAGCGTTTTCCACATAAAGGTACTGTGTCACTTCTCAATTTGGGAACATTTAAAGGAACCACAAAAAGGAAAGATTGTGGGTAAATACTCGCTAGAAAAAGCCCTCTGATTAATGACAAGCTTGCAACAGTGTGTTTAATAAGACACGCGCCACTTTGAAACATTTGTAACAGACTATGAATACATAAAAGGCTTACCACTGTTTTCACTATTGGTTCAAACTGGTGTGTGAAAGCTAACTACATTTATTATTCTAAAGTTGTTAATCGTTACTGTAACAACATCTGCTTTTACTATTTTTTACTTCATTGTATTCTCACTTCTTCATCGTCCTTGTATTATTAGCTATTGGAGTCTTTTTTAAATTTTATTCGAATTGTACTTTAACTGTTTTTATAACACCGGTGTTATCAATTTTTATTTTTAAAATGTAATTGTTGTTTATGATATTACTGTCACTCTTTTTAATGTCTGTAAGGTATTTTAATCTCCCAGTATAAATGCATTTAATAAATTAATATATTATATTAATCTGCAAACTATCTCCTTTTCTCATTTTTAGAAATTATCCCTATTTGCACTTTAAACTTAATATCTGTGAGGAATCCCCAGTTCCTAGTATAAATCAATTCAAAATAAATTTAACCCAACTTTATCTTTTTTTCACTATAAGAATTATCATCCCTAACGCACGTATACTATATTCACAGAAGTTTCACCTGGTGACATAAAGTCACCTGTAATTTGGACTGCTCTAACATTATTTACACCTTTTTACTTTCACGATCGAATACATATTTTGTATACAAAATTTATGGTCTAAAAAACTTAATACAAATATCTGGATTGTCTAAATATCCACGTTCAAAAGTACCAATTAAACTAGCACTATTCCATACACATATAACTACACATTATTAATCCAATTTACACTTGGATTAGTCACTACACACGGATTGTTGACACCCATTTTACCCCCAACACAAACCAGGAGAGATTAGCTTGTTTTAAATTCCATTAACACTCCCACTAAGTATTTTGCTATACAGCACACACTAAATTTTCACTGAAAAAATAGATTATCACTTAACTATCACAGTTTGAACCTTCCTTAAGATTTATCATTGTCATCTTTTTCCTCAACTACAAATATAAACTAATGCAAAGATCTTGAGTGATATACATATCCAGATTGCAGTTAGCGCCCCTTCCTACCCTACTACCACTTCTTGATCTGAGCAGTCAAGTGGCGGCAGTTTTTTCCTCCATAATTAAGCTAAGCGGCTGACATTTGGAGTGCGAGGCGGAATGCCCCAGGTGATCCAGCCAAAGAAAGGGGATTGATGAGACATCACAAAACTACGCTGCCTACTTGAGGCACTTCCTAAGTTTACAGTGTGTGATGTTTTTTACAGAACTCCTCACTAGACTGAGTATTAAATCTCACAGACTGCTGAGACTCCCAAACTTCCAATGAGGTGTTAAACAAGTTTTATTGCCGTTGAAACATTGTGCAATATTGTTTGAATGTTTTTATTTATTTGTATCTTTTTTTATGTGTGATGCATAGGATATGCTTATATTAAAGAGACAGTCTACTCCAGAATTGTTATTGTTTAAAAAGATAGATAATCCCTTTATTACCCATTCCCCAGTTTTGCATAACCAACACGGTTATGTTAATACACTTTTTACCTCTGTGATTACCTTCTAAGTCTTTGCAGACTGTCCCCTTATTTAAGTTCTTTTGACAGACATATATTTAGCCAATCACTGCCCTCTCATCTGTAACTCCATGGGTGTGGTCACAATGTTATCTGTATGGCACACATGAAACAACGCTCTCTAGCTGTGAAAAACTGCCAAATGCATTGAAATAAAGGGCTTAGAAATTAGCAAACAACAAAGAATACCAAGAGAAGAAAGCAAATTTGATGATAAAAGTGAATTGGAAAAGGTGTTTAAAATTGCGCTCCCTATCTGAATCATGAAAGTTTAATTTTGACTAGACTGTTGCTTTAAATATTGTTACCACTTAACCTTCTGCTTATTACCATTAAGCTTGAAACTGACATTTTTCAACTTTTTGAGCGTACGTTATAAATATATATTTGTAATACTGTTTAGGATAGGATATATTAAAGGGCACACTAATCTAATATGTGCCTAATCACAAAGGGGCCAGTACCACTAAGACAGGTGCTGTATTCACCCTTGTAAGTGATGCAATATGATCTGCTACACAGGACTACAGTGATGGTGTAAAGAGGATTGCATGGCAGAATGCCAAGTCATTTTTCAAAAGGTACATGGTAGGAATAAAAGTCCAAGTTACACAGTAACCAAACAATGTATCCCATTACCTTCCGTCCATCCTTTAGCTGAATATGAAGTTTGCCATCTTGATAACCAACTGACTTCACTACAGCATCAGACAGGACATTAACACCCTCTGTAGGATACATGAAGAAGATGAAGACAAACGTAAATAAAGAGAACGAAGACAGGGACATTGAAGACTGAAGTGATTTAAAGAGAGTTGACTTATGGAAAAGAGATAAAGAAGGAACAAGAACATAAGAGGATTGCAGAAACAAGGAATAGTTTAAAATAGGCAGAGAATAAGCAACCAAAAACAAAATCTTCTTCTCTGGTTTATGACACAGACACAGGCTTTAGTTATTTGACTTTGTGATAAACTTACCTCTCCTCACCTTTTCCGTAGTCCAGTGGCTTAAGTACTCAGGAAGAACCTTGCCCATATTTCCACTCTCAGGAAACATTTGAATTACTTCAAGCCCAGTCTGCCGACCTGTGGAAGAGAAAACATTATGCAGAGGTTGCCACTTGTATCGCCCTGGTCTTTCATGTGTAATTAGAATATCTAGGCCATTAGCAAAACATGTGAGCAGCATGTACTCCATTTAATCTCACCTCTCCTTCCCAGCGCACAGGCCAGTTCACTGCCCAAGAATCCACCACCTATAATTGTGATGGATCCTACAGAGGAAGAAAGCTGATCCAGGGAACGGAAATCAGACACCTACAAAGGACAGATTTATAAAAAAAAAAACATTTAGAACTCTAAAGACAGTGTTTTTAGAAGAATTTAGGATTTGAAAAAAAAAGCTGTGATCTCTCTTGTAAAGGAAAATTAAACTAAAAAGTGGCACTATTTAAACAATTGAAATTTATTTAGGATGAAAAATAGTTAAGTTAAATTGTTTAAATAGATTTTTAAACTAACACAAAGTTTTAAACAAAGCTAATTAACTCCTTATTTATCAGTATCTCTGCCAATACCATTATATACAGAAAAATAAATTGCGGCTAAACTAGTATAACTGTTTTTGACCATCAAAAAAATTAATTCAACTACACACTGGTAAACATAATTTAGTATTTCTGAAAATACATACACGGCATAGTGAAAAATGTTAAAAAAAAAAATATTGAATAACCTAAAAACATAATTTATGCTTACCTGATAAATGTATTTATTTAATGGTGGTGAGAGTCCATGATCCATTACTCCTGGGAATTACTCTTCCTTACCACTAGGAGGAGGCAAAGATTCCCAAACCCCAAGAGCTCTATAAAACCCCTCCCACCTCACATGTACCTCAGTCTAAAGTATAGCCAAGCAAAATTAGGTAAGAGCCATAAAAGGAGCGGGGAAAAAAAGATGTACTAAAGAAAATACTGAACCCAATAACAAAGGGTAGGAGAGTTCACAATCCATTACTCCTGGGAACTAATACCCAAGCCATGGAGTCCACAAGCAATAACATAAAGGGAGGGATTTAAAAAAAAACATTTTTTCTCTGAGAAAATAAATCCGCAACCGGGCAAAAAACAAAAAAATTTCTAATGCACTTAAAATAAATAAATAAATCAGGCAGGAGAAAATCAATCTGAGACAAATGCCTGAAGGACCTTCCTACCAAAGGCTGTCTAAGAAGAAGCAAAAACATACAAATGGTAGAATTTTGTAAAAGTATGCAAAGAAGACCACGTAGCTGCTTTGCAAATCAACTGAAGCATTATTCTTGAAAGCCCAAGAAGTGGCGACTGACCTAGTAGAATGAGCAGTAATCCGTTGGGGTGGAGGCTGAACTGTCTCCAAGTAAGCCATGTGAATCAAGAGTTTTAACCAAGAGGCCAAAGAAACAGCAGAAACGTTCAGTCCTTTTACAGCACCAGAAAAGTGAATGAACAAACTAGGTCTTTCTTAAGTCCTTAGTAGCATCAATATAATATGGCAAACTCTAACAACATCCAAATTATGCAAAGATCTTTCTGAAGCATTCTTAGGATCAGGAAAGAACAACAATTTCTCTGCTAACTTTGGGCAAAAAGTCAAAAGTAGTCCGTAAAACTGCATTTTCCTTATGAAAAACAAGATAAGGAGGATCACAAGAAAGAGCAGATAACTCTGAAACTATTCTAGCAGAAGAGATAGCCAAATGGAATAAAACCTTCCAAGAGAGCAGCTTAATATACACCTTCAAAAGGAGGAGCCTGCAAAACCCTTAACACCAGGTTAAGATTCCATGGAGGAGAAATTGGCTTGATCACAGGGTTATTACGGGCCAAAGCATGAACAAAACTATGAATATCAGGAATATTAGCAATTTTTCTATGAAAAAAAACTAAAAGAGCAGAAATCTGCCCCTTCAGAAAACTGGCAGATAGGCCCTTATCCAATCGTGTCAGAATGCCAGGAAAAAACATGATTGATACACTAAGAAATAAAGGCCTTCCAGGCCTAATAATAAATCTTCCTACTTACAAGCCTGAATTAAGGTATCAAACACTGAATCGAAAAAATCTCTAGTTCTTAGAACTAACCGTTCAATTTCCATGCCACAAAGTTCAGAGACTTGAGATCCGGAGGGAAAAACAGAACTTGTGACAGAAGGCATTACCGCAGAGGCCGAGGTCAAAGAGGGCAGCTGGACATCTGAACTAGATCTGAATACCAAAATCCAAAGCTGGGGCAATCAGGGTTACAGATGATTTATCTAGGATTATCCTGGAGATCACTCTGAGGAGACGTACTAGAGGAAGAAACAGATAAACAAGCTGAAATGACTAATGAGCTACTAGAGCATCCACATATTCTGCCTGAGGGTCCCTGGACCGCGCAAAGTTCCTGGGAGGTTTGTTGTTTAAACGAAAAGCCATCAGATCTCTGAGAGACCTCAAAGACACACAATCTGATTGAACACATCCTGGTGAAGAGACCATTCCCCTGGATGTAGAGATTGATGACTGAGAAAGTTTTCTTAACTGTTGTTCACTCCTGGAATATGAATCGCAGAGACTAGACAGGAATTGATTTCTGCCCATGAAAGAATTTGAGACACTTCCCTCGAGACTAGGGAACTGTGAGTCGTCGTCCCCCACTGATGTGACATTGTCTGTTTGCAAATGAAGATAAGACTCCCTCTTCAACAGAGGCCGAACCTGAAGAGCCCTTAAAATAGTGCTAAGTTCTAGAACATCTATTGACAACCTCGCCTCCTGAGGATCCTAAACTCCCTGTGCTCTCAGAGCCCACCAAACAACTCCCAAACATGAAAGACTTGCATCTGTAGTGATAACAGTCCAGGTAGGAGGAGCAAAAGAAGCCCACTGAATAATGACCTGTTGATTCAACCACCAAGTCAGAGACTGACTTGTACTGGGATCCAGAAACAACTTCTAAGATAGCGGAGTATGACCCCTGCACCACTGACAAAGCATACAAAGCTGAAGAGGCCTTGTGTGAAAACAAGCAAATTACATTGCATTTGAAGCTGCAATCACAAGACCCAGAGATTCTGCTAAAGGTAAAAATGTAGCTTGAACCAAGATATCGCCCAGGTAGGGAAACACTGCAGTACCCTAAAATCTGATCACAGACAATAGGGAATCCAGAACTTTTGTGAATATTCTTGGAGCTGTAGCCAGACTAAATTGTAGAGCAACAAACTGAAATGCTTGTCTAGAAAGGCAAACCTCAGAAACTGGTAATGTTCCCTGTGTATTGGAACATGAAGATAAGCATCTTTTAAATATATTGTGGACATAATCTGACCTTGCTGAAAAAAAGGCAGATTAGTCCAAATAGTTTCCATGTTGAAAGAAGGAATTCTTACAAACTTGTTCAGCGCTTACAGATCCAGGACTGGTTTGAAAGTACTTTCCTTTTTTGGAACAATGAAGAGATTTGAATAAAATCCCATCCCTGGTTCCTGCAAAGAAACTGGTACAATCACTCCCATAGTTTCCAGATCTAAAACTGATTGTAAATAAGCTTGAGGCGTTAAGGGATTCCTTGGAACATAACCCTGGGCTGGGAGACTATATTCAGAACCCAGGGATCTGGAACAGACTGAAACCAAGCTTCCTGAAAAAGGCATAACCTGCCTTCAAGCAGAACCTCTGGATCGGGGGCCAAACCTTCATACAGATTTGGTAGTAAGGATAGATTTATTTTGACTTGTTACAGTTAGCAATAGGCATCCAGGCTGGACAAGAGGTGCCTTGCTTCTGAGCAGAGGAGTCAACCTTTTGTTCCTTATTCTGACAAAAGGAACGGAAAAGATTAGAAGCTTTAGCTTTTCCTCTAGACTTCTTGTCTTGAGGAAGAAAAGCCCCTTTACCTCCAGTGACAGTAGATATATAATCTAAATCAGAACCAAACAGTTTATTTCCCTAAAAAGAGACAATAGTCTGGATTTTGACACCATGCCAGCAGACCAGTACTTAAGGCATAAGGCTCTTCTAGCAAGGACTACAAAGGACATGATTTTGACATTGATCTTCATAATATCAAACGCAACACTTTTGAGTAAACCCAAAAGATTTTCACAAGCAGAGTCATCAGAACACTGCTCTGAAAGACTAGATAACCAGTAGGTTGAAGCAGCAGCCACATCAGCAATAGTAATAGCTGGCCTAAGCAAATACCTTGCTTGTAAAAGGCTCTTCTATGATAATAATCTAATTTTCTATCGAAACGGTCTTTAAAAGAAGTACTGTCTTTCACAGGAATATTAGTATTCTTAGCTGGAGTGGAAATACCCCTGTTAACTTTAGGAACAGTTTCCCACAATTCAGCATTAGCAGCATATAAGGGATATAACTTTTTAAACTTTATTGAATTACATGGTTTACACCATTTCTTGGAAATCATGTCAGAGACAGCATCAGGGATAGGATTTGGAAATACCTCATAGCGCTTAACACTCTTAAAAACTTAAAATTTTTACTTTAAATGATTATAAGGCTTTTCTTCAGAAACCTTAGAATCTTTAACCCCTAAAGTATGTAAAACCTCTTTCATAAAATAATACCTGTTATAAGTTCGAGGTTGTGCGCTATACAAGTATCCAATTATTATAAGAGAACGAATATGTTCAATTTTAAACAAAAAAGAGGTATCAGGTTCAACATGAGAAGAAGACTCCTCATAACCAGCGGAAACTTCATCTTCTGAAGACATAACAGTATCCCTGACTTCAGGAAACATAGTACTAGTAGAAGGTAAAATCTAAACTGATCTTTTACACTTACTTGAAGGCCAGAGAGCAGCGAGCACCTCAGAAACAGCAGCTTTAATGAGATTCTACAAAATGGGTGGTAAAACAGCAGCATTCTCCTATAATGAACAAACAGAAGCAGCGGTAATACCCATAGAAGCGGCATTAGGCTGGTCTGAATGCATTAACATTTTTAAATATGAGTCACATAAATAAGCTGGAGGAGAGAACTCGGCTTCTTTACAATAAACACACTTAATTTTAGTAGGAAGGTGTTAAGGAGACTCGGCTTCTAAGGTAGATTTAGGGAAGAATCAGACAGCTCCATTATAGCATTGACAAAGCAAAGCAATAAACACTATAACCTTTTAATAAGCTCTTAAGGAATGGAAATAACGTAACCCCTCTTAAAGTAGCTTTAAAAAATGTACAGGTACAATGTGTGCTAATCTGACTTACAAAACAAAGCAGGAGAAAATAATAAATTCACATCTGAAGCCTAGATATTGTTCAGCAGAGTGAAATAACTCACGCCAAAAATATATAAGGGAAAAAAGCATTCCAAAACCCGACGTGCGCAAGACTGAAAATAAGTGTGCTAACCCATCTTACATAATCCAGCCAAAGCACGAAAAAAGTGAAACAGATCTAAAAAGACGTGCGCTACCCGATGCTCATAGACCAGAAAGCCAACGCGCAAAATTTAAACGATGCTTGCAAAACAGCAAGGGGAATAGTAAATTGATTCTGTCCCAGGGTTATATATATATATATATATATATATATATATATATATATATATATATATATATGTAAACAATAAATGCCCCTAATAAGGCTATAGAGTGTCTAAATGTTAAAAAATTATACATCACAATAGACACTCGTCCACCAGCAAACAGTAGACAGCCAAACCAGTACTGAAACATATTAGCAGATGTTATGGAATATGAGTATATTGTAGATTCATAGGAGGAGGCAAAAGACAAATCCCTGCAACCAATTATGTAGGGTCTGTGACAAATCTGCCATGAGGCGAAAAAGGAGCCGCAAACCATAACCTATATACGTCACTCTGACAAGCACTGTACTCTGAGGTGAAACCGGGCCTCAATATAGACTGAGAACCCCTCTCTCTGAAGAATCAAATGCACATCTTCATTCTTCGAGTAAAGATTGAGGTACATGTGAGGTTGGGAGGGATTTTATAGTGCTCTTGTGGTTGGGAATCTTTGTCTCCACCTAGTGTTAAGGAAGAGTAATTCCCAGGAGTAATGGATCGTGGACTCTCACCACCTGTATGAAAGAAATATAGTTACATGATTATTTATGTTCAATGTTTTAAATACAGAAAAAAATATATAGAAAAAGTGAATGGGCCAAAGCATGGAGGAGATAAAATTACAAAATAACAACATTTATGCTCACCTGATAAATTTCTTTCTTTCCAGATATGGTGAGTCCATGACGTCCTCAATTACTGTTGGGAATATCACTCCTGGCCAGCAGGAGGAAGTAAAGAGCACCACAGCAAAGCAAGTATCACTCCCCTTTCCACAAACCCGTCATTCAACCGAAGGGAAATGGAAAAAAGAAGTAACACAAAGGTGTAGAGGTGTCTGAGGTTTAGTCAAAAATAACTGTCTTAAAATAAAGGGTGGGGTTGTGGACTCACCATATCCGGAAATAAATAAAAATGTATCAGGTCAGCATAAATTTTTCTTTCCTAAGATATGGTGAGTCCACGACGTCCTCAATTACTGTTGGGAACCAATACCCAAGCTAGAGGACACAGATGACAAGGGAGGGAGAACAAGACAGGCAGACCTAAACAGAAGGCACCACCGCTTGAAGAACCTTACTCCCAGAAGAAACCTCAACCGAGGCAAAAATATAAAATTTGTAAAATTTAGAAAAAGTATGTAGAGAGGACCAAGTTGCAGTCTTGCAAATCTGTTCCACATAAGCTTCATTTTTGAAAGCCCAAGAAGAGAAAGCAGCCCTCAAGGAAACAGAATTTATGCTTACCTGATAAATTACTTTCTCCAACGGTGTGTCCGGTCCACGGTGTCATCCATTACTTGTGGGAAATGTTCTCCCCCACAGGGAAAGGCAAGGAGAGCACACAGCAAGAGCTGTCCATATAGCTCCCCCTCTGGCTCCGCCCCCCAGTCATTCGACCGACGGTTAGGAGAAAAAGGAGAAACTATAGGGTGCCGTGGTGACTGTAGTGTTTAAAGAAAAATTTTTTCAACCTGATTAAAAAAACCAGGGCGGGCCATGGACCGGACACACCGTTGGAGAAAGTAATTTATCAGGTAAGCGTAAATTCTGTTTTCTCCAACATTGGTGTGTCCGGTCCACGGCGTCATCCATTACTTGTGGGAACCAATACCAAAGCTTCAGGACACGGATGAAGGGAGGGAGCAAATCAGGTTACCTAAACAGAAGGCACCACGGCTTGCAAAGCCTTTCTCCCAAAAACAGCCTCTGAAGAAGCAAAAATATCAAATTTGTAGAATTTGGCAAAAGTGTGCAGAGATGACCAAGTCGCTGCCTTACATATCTGGTCAACAGAAGCCTCGTTCTTATAGGCCCATGTGGAAGCCACAGCCCTAGTAGAGTGAGCTGTGATACGGTCAGGAGGCTGCCGTCCGGCAGTCTCATAAGCCAAGCGGATAATGCTTTTCAGCCAGAAAGAGAGAGAGGTAGCAGTAGCTTTTTGACCTCTCCTCTTACCAGAGTAAACGACAAACAAGGATGAGGTTTGTCTAAAATCTTTTGTTGCTTCTAAATACAACTTTAAAGCACGAACAACATCTAAATTGTGTAATAAACGTTCCTTCTTTGAAACTGGATTCGGACACAAAGAAGGAACAACTATTTCCTGGTTGATGTTCTCGTTGGAAACAACTTTTGGAAGAAAACCAGGCTTAGTACGCAAAACAACCTTATCTGAATGGAACACCAGATATGGTGGATCACACTGCAAAGCAGATAATTCAGAAACTCTTCTAGCAGAAGAAATAGCAACCAAAAACAGAACTTTCCAAGATAGTAACTTAATATCTATGGAATGTAAAGGTTCAAAAGGAACCCCTTGAAGAACTGAAAGAACTAAATTTAGACTCCAAGGAGGAGTCATGGGTCTGTAAACAGGCTTGATTCTAACCAAAGCCTGAACAAAAGCTTGTACATCTGGCAAAGCTGCCAGTCGTTTGTGCAACAAGACGGATAATGCAGAAATCTGTCCTTTTAGAGAACTAGCTGACAATCCTTTATACAAACCTTCTTGGAGAAAGGAGAGAATCTTTGGAATTTTAATCTTACTCCAGGAGAATCCTTTGGATTCACACCAACAGATATATTTTTTCCATATTTTATGGTAAATCCTTCTAGTCACAGGTTTTCTGGCTTGGACCAGAGTATCAATAACAGAATTTGAAAACCCACGCTTGGATAAAATTAAGCGTTCAATTTCCAAGCAGTCAGCTGCAGAGAAACTAGATTGGGATGTTCGAATGGACCATGTACTAGAAGGTCCTGTCTCAAAGGTAGCTTCCATGGTGGAGCCGATGACATATTCACCAGGTCTGCATACCAAGTCCTGCGTGGCCACGCAGGAGCTATCAGAATCACCGAGGCCTTCTCCTGTTTGATCCTGGCTATGAGCCTGGGGAGGAGAGGAAACGGTGGAAACACATATGCTAGGTTGAACGACCAAGGCGCCACTAATGCATCCACTAGAGTCGCCTTGGGATCCCTGGATCTGGACCCGTAGCAAGGAATCTTGAAGTTCTGACGGGACGCCATTAGATCCATGTCTGGAATGCCCCATAATTGGGTTAACTGAGCAAAGACCTCCGGATGGAGTTCCCACTCCCCCGGATGGAAAGTCTGACGACTCAAATAGTCCGCCTCCCAGTTGTCTACTCCTGGGATGTGAATAGCAGATAGATGGCAGGAGTGATTCTCTGCCCATTGGATTATCTTGGTTACTTCCTTCATCGCTAGGGAACTCTTTATTCCCCCCTGATGATTGATGTACGCAAAAGTCGTTATGTTGTCCGACTGAAATCTTATGAACCTGGCTTCCGCTAGCTGAGGCCAAGCCAGGAGCGCATTGAATATAGCTCTTAGTTCCAAAATGTTTATCGGGAGAAGCGACTCTTCCCGCGACCATAGGCCCTGAGCTTTCAGAGAGTCCCAGACCGCGCCCCACCCCAAGAGGCTGGCGTCGGTCGTGACGATGACCCACTCCGGTCTGCGGAAACTCATTCCCTGAGACAGGTGATCCTGGGTCAACCACCAGAGAAGTGAGTCCCTGGTTACCTGGTCTACTTGAATTTGGGGAGACAAGTCTGTATAGTCCCCATTCCACTGATTGAGCATGCACAGCTGTAATGGTCTTAGATGAATTCGAGCAAAAGGAACCACATCCATTGCTGCGACCATTAGTCCTATTACTTCCATGCATTGAGCTATGGAGGGTTGAGGAATAGAGTGAAGAACTCGACAAGCTTTTAGAAGCTTTGTCTTTCTGACGTCTGTGAGAAAGATCTTCATTTCCACAGAATCTATTATTGTTCCCAGAAAAGGAACCCTTGTGGACGGTGACAGTGAACTTTTTTCTATGTTCACTTTCCACCCGTGAGATCTGAGAAAAGCCAACACAATGTCTGCATGAGCCCTCGCTTTGGAAAGAGACGACGCTTGGATTAGGATGTCGTCTAGATAAGGTGCTACAGCGATGCCCCTCGGTCTTAGGACCGCTAGAAGGGACCCTAGCACCTTTGTGAAAATTCTGGGAGCGGTGGCTAAACCGAATGGAAGAGCCACAAACCGGTAATGTTTGTCCAGAAAGGCGAACCTCAGGAACTGATGATGAGATTTGTGGATTGGGATATGCAGATCCGTGGATCTGAAGGATGCGTTAGTCAAAAATTGACCCTGCTGGATTGTTGGTAAGATTGTCCGAATGGTTTCCATCTTGAAGGATGGAACTCTGAGGAACTTGTTTAATATCTTTAAATCCAGAATTGGCCTGAAAGTTCCCTCTTTTTTGGGAACCACAAACAGGTTTGAGTAAAACCCTAGACCTTGTTCCCCGGAGGGGACTGGGTTTATCACTCCCATCTTTGATAGGTCTCTTACACAATGTAAGAATGCCTGTTTCTTTATCTGGTCTGAAGATAAGCGAGACAGGTGGAACCTTCCCTTTGGAGGAAGTCCCTTGAATTCTAGCAGGTATCCCTTGGAAACTATCTCTAGTGCCCAGGGATCCAGAACATCTCTTGCCCAAGCCTGAGCGAAGAGAGATAGTCTGCCCCCTACCAGATCCGGTCCCGGATCGGGGGCTACCCCTTCATGCTGTCTTGGTAGCAGCAGCAGGTTTCTTGGTTTGTTTACCCTTGTTCCAGCCTTGCATGGGCTTCCAAGCGGGTTTGGGCTGGGCCGCGTTACCTTCTTGTCTAGAAGCAGTGGAGTTATTAGCCGGTCCGTTCCTGAAATTGCGAAAGGAACGAAAATTAGACTTGTTCTTAGCCTTAAAAGGCCTATCCTGTGGGAGGGCATGGCCCTTACCCCCAGTGATGTCTGAAATAATTTCCTTCAATATTCAGTAACTTAGTCTTGGACGACACGTCTGCCGACCAGGATTTTAGCCAAAGCGCCCTCCGCGCTACTATAGCAAAACCTGAGTTTTTCGCCGCCAATTTCGTTATTTGAAAGGCGGCATCCAATATAAAGGAATTAGCTAACTTTAATGCATGAATTCTGTCCATGACTTCTTCATAGGAAGTCTCTTTCTGGAGCGAACTTTCTAGTTCTTCGAACCAAAAGGACGCCGCTGAAGTGACAGTAATAACACACGTAGCTGGTTGAAGGATGAACCCTTGCTGAACAAAAATCTTTTTAAGCAATCCTTCCAATTTTTTATCCATAGGATCTTTGAAAGCGCAGCTGTCCTCTATAGGAATAGTTGTGCGCTTCGCTAGTGTTGAAACAGCTCCCTCAACCTTCGGGACCGTTTGCCATGCGTCCCTTCTAGGGTCTACTATGAGAAACATTTTCTTAAATATAGGAGGTGGGGCAAAGGGTACACCTGGCTTCTCCCACTCCTTTTCCACTATGTTCGCTACCCTCTTAGGTATTGGAAAAGCGTCGTCGTGCACTGGGACCTCTAAAAATTTGTCCAATTTGCACAACTTCTCTGGTACTACCATGGAATCACAGTCATCCAGAGTAGCTAATACCTCCTAAGCAAAGCGCGGAGATGTTCTAGCTTAAACTTAAATGCCACTAGATCAGGTTCTGCCTGTTGAGAAATTTTTCCTGAGTCTGAAATTTCACCCTCAGACAGCCCTTCCCTCACAGCCAATTCCGATTGATGTGAGGATAAAATAGATAAGGCATCGTCAGCGTCTGATTGTTCATCCTTTTTATCTGTATTTATTTATTTTTTTAAACAAATTTTTATTGAGGTTCTTTACCAAACAAACAAGTATTGCTTTTCCATACATAGTAAAAAGGGAAAAAAGTTGTTACATAGTAAGCTGCCAAAACAAGGTCACATAGGTATATAGTATAGTTAAATGACAGATTACCTATTAGATATAAACAATAAACTCTGTACGAACATTAAACCTGCAGCAATATATAAGCAGCCATATAGAGACCGCCAAGATATAGTAGTACAATATGGGGCAGGTAAGCAGCGATGCGATAGGGCCACTCATGGACCCCTAATGAAGAACCTCTATTTTATGTTTTTAGAGCTATAATTGGGAAAAATTGTAAATAACCAGGTAAATATCAAATATAAATTGAATAATGGTATAAGAGCTGCTTAGAGATATATAACAACAAGGTAAACTTCAGTGTAAGCTCAATTTTTATACAAGAATTGCTTAGGAAAACATTATTTGTGAGAAAGGAAAATAATGCTAAACAATCTTGCTCAACTTTGGAGGAAAAGAAGTGTCAATATGAGTTTATAGTGTAAGACATAATTATAAAAAGGAGAAATAAGGTGTGGTATAGGCTAGAGAAACCACAGAATTCACTCTCCTGAAATAGGAGATATATTAAGGTGGGGGGGGGAGGTGGTAAATTAAGTATGATAGACCAAATATTTAAGTAAAGTGCCGTATCAAGTCTAGGAGTTGCACGTGCCCTAAGCTATATGAAAGTATTCCATGAGTGCAATGAATGCTGGTAGGTAAATTGTGGGGGAAGGGGAGGTAGTAATGCAATAAGCAAAGCGCTATATCTAATCTAATCTAGGAGAAGCCAGGGTATCTGGAAAAGAGCCTAGATGTTAAAGGTACCAAGCCTACCACTGGTTAAGCGGCTCATTTACTATAATGTGGAGAAGGTGACTATATATGGTAGCACTAGCGGGGATCCAGCCCTCACTAAGGTTGTTGTCTTACTTTCAGGATATCTGTCATAGGAATAATAAAGAGAGAGGTTACCATTCCCCTTAATAGAAGGGCCATTATAAACAATTAACTGTAACTGTAAGATAGATCTTCTGTCAAGAGGTTGCTGCTCACTAATCACTCAAATGATAACCTTGTAGTAGGGCAGTAGCATTTCTGGGATGTGAGAGCCTAGTTCTAATTTTAATATTGGGAGCATGGCTAGAGCTCTATCATAAAGCGCAGTGTAAACATTACTCAAGTGTAGTAATTTGCATTCTGGTGGAAAAATAGGACCAAAACTATGCTATGAAGCTGTAAATTTAAAGATATAGACGTCCCGCTGCCCCGGCCGCAGGCCGCGGAACGTCACATACATGGACTACAAACATAAAATTGTTGTGTGATAAGGTGTTTAAAATATATTAATAACATGGCAGGTGCAAATAAACAATAAGGGGCTTATATATGAAGTGTAATGAGCATGAAGAGGCAGAAGTTTGTGTAAGGTATAGGAGACAAATTATTAATATCAATATAGCACCCCAACATGATAGTATCTGTTTGTACGCAACATAGTACTTATACTACATATGTAAACTATTATGGGCTATATAACATATTTAAAGCATCATGTGTACAGAACCACAAAGATCATAAAGACAGATAGATAACACATAAGAGCTGTATCAAACAAGATTTGCAAGCATGCAACACAGGAGCATAGCATAATCTCATTGGCAAATGGATACTAGTAAGGTGTAGAACATGCGTATAACATTTTTAGGGCATGAGTAGATTAAGAAAATCAACAAACACTGTAGTGCCTAAGACATATCTCACAAACATAAACTGCCAAACTGTGAAAAGGTAGGCTTATCCTCAGCCCAATGAACTGTGATGTCACAAAATTTACAGTTGCCAGAAAACCGCTTAATGCTATATATAACTCTTATGGTTAATTCCTCTGTGACTATTGTGTGACATGCCCCAGAGCAGGCTCAACTGTAAAACTGTCCGGTAAAATAAAACAAGTTCTATGTCCCACTTTTGTTGAAATCTGCATCATCCTGCTCCAACAAAACCGCAAGTCCCCAATTAGTGTGGCACTTATATTTATCAAACGTTGCATGTTATCATATAACCGCGGTATTCAGGTACAGAAATGTAATTGCAGTCTTTTAGTCCGGTTCAACCTATACCGCACCTTGTAAAAAGTAGTGTGACCGAAGCCGCTCTCCTAACTATAAAGTTAGTGCGTGGGTGATCCATGTTCGCCCAGACCTGCTCAAACATATGCCTCTGCAGAATCTTCTTACCAGACAGCAGCAACAGTGGATCACTAAGCGCGGGAGGTGTCAGGGCGATTGCTGGAGCGGTGCCGGCTGCTGTTTCTATGACCCTCTGTATCGGCCTGACAACCAGCCCAGCAGCTGGGCATTCCCAGTTCACAGGGTTCACTGCCGTGTCCCTTCGCGAGCCATGTAAGGTGGGTAATGAGCACTGGGGCTCCAAGGCGTCATCCTCTGGGTGAACATGCTTGCAGACATGGTGTGGGGTGGTAGATAGCACCGGGTCCGCGTCGGACAAAGGGACCGCCATTTTGAGTGCTTGAGAAAATGCAGCTTGATAGGTATCCAGTAATACTCCCAGCTCTCTGAAGATATATGCCACCAACTCCATGTTACAACTTACGGCGGCTGTCATTCTGAAAGGCAATATAGTCACAGGCAGTCAAGTTATTTCTCCCGGTAGCTGTTTGCCACGTGCGCAGGAAAATGGCCCCCAGCTAGCATGCCAGTCAGGGAGACAAGCTTCAATGAGGCATATCTGCATCCGTGGAGTGTAGCCCTGCTTGACTTTAACTCTCTAAAGCTTCTACCTCAATAAATCTTGGTTGGTTATAAAAATGAAGGAGCTGAAACGGTCTCCAAATTTGTTTTTTGTAGATAGTGTAGCCAGAACTACCAGAAGATGCGACCGCTCAGCTCCGATGTTGGCTCCGCCCCCTTTTATCTGTATTTAAAACTGAACAATCACGCTTTCTCTGAAAAACTGGCAGTTTGGATAAAAGATTTGCTATAGAATTATCCACTACTGCTGATAATTGTTGCATAGAAATAAGCACTGGCGCTCTAGGTGTCGCCTGCGCGGGCAAAGCTGGTGTAGACACAGAAGGAGAGGATGTAGAGCTATCCCCACTACCTTCATTAGATAAATCATCTTGGGCAACATTATGAAAAATAACAGAGCCGTCCTGATTTTGTTTGGACGCTATGGCGCAATTATCACAAACACTCGAAGGGGGAACCACATTTGTCTCTATACACACAGAACATAGGTTATCTGATGGAACAGACATGTTAAACAGATTTAGGCAGGCAAACAATGCAATAAAAACGATTTTAAACAAAAACGTTACTGTCTCTTTAAATAATAAAATGACACATTTATTTCTGAATGTTCAAAAAAACTATGAAGGCAATATCCGATTTTTCTGAAATTTGGACCCCAGTGTCTTAATGCTTAGAAAGTATTGCACAGCAAATATGGAGACTCTAGCTCTTAAAACAGGGGTGTCCAAACTTTGCTCTCCAGAGGTTTTGGAACTACATTTCCGATGATGCTCAGCCAGCATTTTATCTAGCTGAGCATTATGGGAAATGTAGTTCCAAAACCTCTGGAGAGCAAAGTTTGGACACCCCTGTCTTAAAACAAGCAAACCGGAGCTAATTGTTGGATTTAACCGTTTTTACACACCACAATCCCAGCTACAGCCTTGCTGCAGCTTTTTACCTTCCTTAGGGGTCACCATTCACAGAAAAAAGCCTTTTGGAGTCACTTTCTGAACCACAGGACCCTCTCACATGAATCTGCATGCACTGCCTTGAAATTCAACTGCACAGCTGAAGTGCCAAAATGAGGCTTCCTCCCTCAGCACACTAGAGTGAAGGGGCCTTCCTGGCTAGATTTAGGTGTCTAAAACAAGCCAGATCAATAAAAAACGTTCCCAAGTGTATGTGAGCTTATAAAATATTTCAAATGGTATAATATTGTAATAAAAACCAATCGATTTAGCCCCTAACAGTGTCTACCAGCATAAAAAACAAAAAGGGGAAGCCTGTTATCTTTTTTGCTGAGGTGAAAGAAAAATGGCTTACCGTTTCCCCTGAGGGGAAAAATGACTGTCATCTAGCATTAGCCTGTGTTGTTAGAAGGAGACTAGTCATACCTGAAGCAGATGAGTCTGCAAACTGTTACCCCCAACTGAAGTTCTCTTGTTTCAACAGTCCTGTGTGGTAACAGTAATGGATTTTAGTTACTTGTGCTAAAATCATAGCCCTCTTAAACAGAAATCTTCATCACTTTTCTGTTATAGAGTAAATAGTACAAGCCAGCACTATTTTAAATTAACAAACTCTTGATAGAAGAATAAAAAACTACAACTAACACCACAAACTCCTCGCCATCCCCGTGGTAGATGCTACTTGTTCAGAGCGGCAAGGAGAATGACTGGGGGGCGGAGCCAGAGGGGGAACTATATGGACAGCTCTTGCTGTGTGCTCTCCTTGCCTTTCCCTGTGGGGGAGAACATTTCCCACAAGTAATGGATGACGCCGTGGACCGGACACACCAATGTTGGAGAAATGAGCTGTAATTCTCTAAGGAGGCTGCTAACCAGCAGTCTCATAAAAAAAAAAACAAATTATACTTCTTAACCAGAGAGAAAGAGAAGTAGCAGTTACTTTCTGATCTTTACGCTTTACAGAGAAACAAACAGGGCAGACGACTGTCGAAAAACCCTAATCGCCAGAATAAAAAAGTATTAAAATCACGTACAACAACCAAGTTGTGCAACAAACGTTCCTTAAGAGAATAAGGATTCAGACATAAAGGAGGAACAACGAGTTCACAATTAAAATTTCTAATCAAAACCAATTAGGACAAATCACACCGCAAAACCGAGAGTTCTGAAACTCTCCAAGCAGAAGAGAAAGCAAAAAGAAAGAAAACCGTCCAATAAAACAACTTAATATCTATGGAAGGCAAAGGCTCAAACGGAGCCCGTTGCAAAACCAAGAACAAGGTTAAGGCTCCAAGGAGGAGCAACAGACTTAAACACAGGCCTGATATTAACAAGGGCCTGATAAAAGGAGAACACATGTAGCACATCCGCCAGACACTTATGTAACAAAAAGGATAATGCAGAAATCTGACCCTTCAGAGAACTGACTTACATTCTCCAGACCTACCTGGATAAAGGACAAAATCCAATGAATCCTGATCCTACTGCCAAGAGTAGCCCTTGGATTCACACCAGTTAAGGAATTTACGTCATACCTCATGTTACCAGTAACAGGCTTGCGATCCTGAAGCATGGTCTCAATGACCAATTCAGAAAAAACACGCTTATACAGAACTAAGCGTTCAATCTCCAAGCAGAGAGCTTCAGAGAAACGAAATTGGATGAAGGAATGGACCCTGAATTAGAAGGTCCTTCCTCAGGGACAACCTCCAAGGTGGAAGATAGGACATCTCCACAAGGTCTGCATACCAGATCCTGCAAGAATATGCAGGAACTATTAAAATTACCAATGCTCTCTCTAATACGATACGAGCAATGACTCGTGGAAGGAGAGCAAACTGAGGAAAAAGGTATGTCAAACTGAAACCCCAAGGAACCGCCAGAGCATCTATCAGGGCAACCTGCTGATCTCTTGACCTTAAAACGTACCTTGGAAGCTTGGGGAACTGCCATCTGATCAACTCCAGCACCCATCATTTGAGGGTTAACCTGGAGAACACCTCCGGGAGGAGCGCCCCGGAAAGAAAGGTCTGACTGCACAAGAAGTCTGCTCCCAGTATCCACTGGAATGTGGATAACAGATAGACAGCAATTGCAAACGAACATGAACAGGTTCCTCCCTGGAGATTGATGAACTAGAACTTGAAAAACCGGGCTAAAGACAACTGAGGCCAAGCCCTCAGAGCATTGTAGATTGCTCTTACTATTACCATGGAAGGTCTCTGAAAGCATGTGCCCTGAGACAGAAGCTCCTGAGGAAACCACCACGGGAGAAAATCCCATGTAGACAGATCTAGATCCACATGATCCCCGTTCCACTGTCTGAGCATGCATAACAGCAGAATACTCCGATGGAATCGGGCAAAGGGAATGAAGTTCAATAAAGCGACCATCAGACCAAATACCTCCATACATTGAGCCACTGAAGGCCGAACAGTAGACGAAGGCAAGAGGAAAGAATCTTTGAACTTCTGACCTCTGACAGAAAATTTTCAGAAACAGGGAAACTATAATGGTCCCTAAGAAAACAACCCCTGTAACTGGAACAAGGGAACTCACTTTCAGATTCAGAATATTGTGGGGGGGGGATTATTAGAGTTAGAAAATAACAGATGCTGTTACAGATTATATATTGCAATCAGTATACCTTAAATTAAAGTATTACATTAATGTTTTATATTTACTAGAACAAGCACCTGATGTGGATTCTAAGAAAACAGAGCACAAACAACTAGATAAACTAATACAATAGGAATACAATAGAGTTTGTAGCAAAGAATTCCACAAAGTTAGTATCAATATAACTCCAAGAAAGAATTGTTTTGGTTAAACACTCTTATTTTAAAAAGTTCCATACCATTCATACTTTAAATCTTTATTCATTTTACTAGGAACACACATTCACACGGTAGCAGAAGAATGTTAAAAACACTTAAACCTAGTTTTAGAGTAATTATTAGATGATTCAAATATTCAATCAGTATTAGTAAACATGGGCCCACTGATATAATAGTATAGAGTAAGCTAAGCCCTTACAATCCGAGGGCTGAATTACTTTTAAATTTTAAACAGCTAATACAATGGGCACCATGATTAAGTATCTAAAGTTATTGAATCATGATATCTGGTTTTCAACTTAGGTAAGCAAGTTAAAAAAGGACAGACAGGAGAGACACGGCTACTCCTGCTGGACCCCTGACGCGCGTTTCACAGAACGCTTCCTCAGAGGGGGTGCGGGCCGCAGCTACTCAGCGTTATTTATGCAACTATTTTGCCCACCTTCCAGATGCAATTGGTGCTCTTTCCATAATCATATGCATCCGATTGGGTAATATGCCTGTCAATCACTTCTACCGGTTCTAGAATATCAGACTCCTATGCGTCATTGAGAGGCGTGTGTTGTAAGACGTATCCTAACAATGATCTGATCCAATCATGAGATTGCAGTCAAGGGGTGTGTACGGTTGCACTGCACGGATTGGATGATCATGTTGTAGTGTACACAGAACATTGATTCCTATCTTACTTCCAATTCTGTCCTCCTATTTTGTATCAGCCAAATGTGAATACTTGTGATGTTTCAATTCTGGATCCTAAAATGAACATGTGCCGATTCTCTAAATCAGAATAAACCAATGGTCAATAATAACCTCGAATTTCACGAACAGTGTGCAGATCTATGTGGTTATAATTATACAACCCCACCTTCACACAGACAAACAGAACACCGCTATATGCGCTAACATGTTAAGACAGAATATATGGAGAATAATATGTTCTCACATTATATTCGTAATTGTATGCTCCGGATTGGAGAGTATAAATGTCAATCATTTCTTTCAATACTCTTATGCATGACTTGGGAACTTCTGCTGTGAGGCATGTCTCAACATTGCTCTTATCCAATCACGGAAGTATTTGTAAGAGGTGTGTGTCAGAGCATTGCATTGATTGGAGGATCGTATTGAGATGTAAATAAAGCACTAGTTCATGGGTTGCTTGCGGCGGTGTTGGTCATATTCCTTATTAACAAACATGGATAATGAAAATGATAAATTATTAAATTAATTTGTCTTGATATTTCAACCAGCATGATTGGATAGTAAATAATGTGGACAAGTTTATTATAAGAATTATATTCATTTATGTTGTTACAATTGAGTGGTCATATTGTCATATTCGTGGAGCATAAATAAATATAATGATTACACCACTATTTAAAGCTTCCTGTTTCCTTATTTTAAGTTCTTAATCGTATCTTTACACCCGGTACCGATCAGATTATCATATGAATCTAGCACCAATGTATGTACTCATTTCAACAGATAGTTTATATGCATACTTGACGTCACGATTATATATTATACGTCTAGTGTGCCTCAAAACTTCCCACAATAAATTACTACCCCTGAAAAAATATTTATTAATAATACAAGAGCTGATATCTATCAGAAATTCCTTAACACATATTGTCCATTATATATATTTACATATGTTCTCCTATCATCTTATCACATAAACGTCATGATGAATGTTAATTATGTTCAGACGGTTTGCCCTGCCACTTATATGAGGGCAATGACTTCAGATATCAAGTGTTTTGAAAAGATTGTATAAATAATGTTTTTAAGAAATAGGCACAATTGATTTGTTTAAAGGAAGATGTCTACCATCAGCTGATGTATTCCTGCAATTTTATATTGGACTTTTTTGGCAGATAGAAAACAGCACCTTAAGGTCCGATTTTTTGTACTTAATATCAAACCAAGAATAAAATTCATAAAAATACTATATTTGTTAGAATTAATGAATTGTGCTAATATTAACCCTTGTGTGGATGAATACATTAGACTATTCGATAGTGACCAGTGTAAACATTAAGAGTTGTAAATCCTAATGCTAAAAGGTGAATTACCAATCATTTAATGAATTGTGATAATATTAACCCATGTGTGAATGAATACATTGGACTATTTGATAGTGACCAGTGTAAACATTAAGAGTTGTAAATCTTAATGCTAAAAAGTGAATTGCCAATGATTTTAGTGAAAATGATTGAAAATCGGTTCATTTAGTTAAAAATAAAATTTATGTTGTGACATGAATGAAACTTAGTGGTGATTTACCATAATGTGATGTTGAACAACAAGTGATGAAATCGTGCAAAAAAAAAAAAAGGAGTGAAAAAAGAGGGAAGAGAATTCCTCAAAAAAATAATTTATACTAGATTCATTAGGATGAATTCCAAAAAATGGAGCCTGCTTTAAACTCGACAGGGAAATTCATATAAAATATGTGAATCGGTATGAATTTAAATAAGAGACAATGTGGATTTTATAAACTTAATAATAAAATTAATACAGCACATGTGAATTTGTGTTTTGAATATATATTTGGTCCTCATGCTTATGGGATCAACTTCTTTATTATCATGAGTATGAATACTTCATAAGATGTACTATACAATCAAATGACATTAGAACTTTCATTAACTCAAAAGTATTCATACTTCCTCTGAATTGACCATAAAGGAAAGAGATGAATTGATCTTATAAATTTATTCTATTAGATATATTCACAGATTTAAAAGTACACAAAAAAGTTATTTGAATCATTCATTCCAAAGGGTTTAGCTTTCAGATTCACTTCCCAACCGTGGGAACAAGAAAAGACAACAAGATCTCTGTATAAAAGTTTGCTTGTTGAAAAGATGGCGCCTGAACCGTTATGTCATCCAGAAAAGGCGCCACAGCAATTCCCCGAAAACTGATCACTGCCATGATAGCTCCCACAGGGAGCCATGGCAAGGCCAAAGGGAAAAGCCACAAACTGAAAAAGTTTGACAGAGAAGCAAATCTCAGGAACTTGAAGATACGCGTCCCCCAGGACTATGGTCATCTTGAACTAACCCTTTTGGACCAAAGGAAGAATGGAACCAATGGTTTCAAATTTGAAGGACGGTACCCTGAAAAAAAACTTGTTGAGACACTTTAGGTCTAGAATAGAGTGAAAAATTCCCTCTGTTTCGGGAACCACAAACAGGAATGAATAGAATCCTAAACCCTGCTCCTTTACAGGAACTGGAACTATCACTCCCAGGGAAGAAAGGTCTTAAAACGCAATTAAAAAATGCCTCTCATTTATCTGGACCGCAGATAAAAGAGAGGAGGAACCTGCCTCTGGGAGGAAAGGTAACAATTTTAATTAATAACCCTGAAATACTATGTCCGCAGACTATCTGGGACATCTCGTATCCATGTTTGAAGAAAAAAAACCAGAAAGATTCAGCCCCCCACTTGGTCCGATGCCGGATCGGGGGCAGACCCTTTATGCTGATTTTAGACTCAGCAGCAGGGATCAACTCTGACGTCCTGAAGGTCTATTCTTGTCTTGTGGTAGAAAAGACCCTTTTCCACCCGTAATATCACAACTATTCCTGTCAGATCAGGTCTAAACAAGGTCTTACCCTTGAAATGAATTGTCAGAAGCTTGAACTCAGAGGAAAAATACACTGACAAAGAAAATAGCCACAACGCCCCACGGGCTAGCACAGCGAAGCCAGATATCTTGGTTCCCGACTTAATGACTTGCATGGTAGCATCAGAAATTAAAGAATTAGCTTAAGATCCAAAATGCTGATCTGGATCTCCTCCAAAGGAGTCTCTGCCCAAATGGAATCATACAAGGTGTCACACCAATAAGATGCCGCACTTGACACAGTGGCAATACAAACTTCCATATAAGCCTCCAGCTTAGTCCATTGATCCTTAATTGAGCAACTATCCTCTCTAGGGATCGTAGTTCTCTTAGCCAGAGTAGAAATGGTCTCTTCTCTTTTAGGCACCGTGCGCCATATTTAATGGAGACAGCGACAGGAAACATCTTTTTTAAAAACAGGAAATGGGAAAAAGGAATCCCTGAAACCTCCTTTAACAATACACAAAAGATGTCCAAGCTTAAATCTGAAGGCTATTACTTCAGCATCAAATTAAGGAATTATAATGTCCAAATCTGAGATTTCACCCTCATAGGCTACCGACGTATCCTCCTCATCAGACCTATGAGGAAGGGCAATCTGTGTAGCCGTAGGTGGAACAGAAACCTTACTATCTGAATCTCTAATATTCCTCTTGCGATTTCCCTTAAGTATAGGAAAAGCAGATAATGCCACAGATACCCAGAAGGTACCTGAGCAGCAAATTCTGCAGGCAAAAAACTCCTTCAGGATATAGCGAGGAACTGCAGGGCACTGCATGTGACGCCATAGAGGCTTGGGACGTTTAAGGAGAAAACTGTGGCATTGCCTAAACAGCATCATCCTGGGAGACATTGGGCTCAGAGGCAACGCTTTATCTCTATCTCAAGAGATCCAGGGAAGTAAGAAAACACATAATTGCATATTTGATACAATATTGTAGCGTCTAAAAACCAAACAGAATTCTTTTCCAAAAGAAAAACTGAGAAGAATGTTATATTCAAAATGTAATATTTTTATAGTAAAAAACTGGCACTTTAAAACCAAACAGGTATTTTAAGGGAACTCAGTACATCTTAGTCTGGATTAAACTCCCCCATCTAGGATGCTTACCACTCACTATACTTCAGTGGAAATAACGCTATAGCATACACAGTATAGGATAGAGTATAAAGCAGTGATTTTATTTAATACATAGATGTTCATATAATGTACACATTCACATAGGTATAGAATGAACGTTTCTAACATCCATAATGACTTTAGGATAAACGTTTCCAACATCCATAATAACCTCTCAGAGTGCGGCATACATAACACTCTGCTCCGTTCTCAGCTGGAGAAACTTTAAGAGGCGGGTCACATGACCGGACCTGGCGAGAGACAAAAATGGCGACGCTCCCCTTCCCAGTGAAGGAGACGGGTCACAGCAGCAGCATGGGAATGAAGCGTGAAAATTACTAACGTCTCACTTCATTCTACCAGCTGTAACAAACCACCAGCAAGGTCTCTAACAACATAGTAATGGCGCCCTCCGCTAGGGATCTTAGAAACGGAGGAAGCGACACATTAACAAGCCTCATAGAAATGTGCAGCTAAAAGATAAAGAGCATATACCAAGAAACTGACTCAAATAAATAATACTCTGCATGCTAATCCCTTAGAGAGCTACACAAGCGCAACAGAAAAATTCATACTAAATGAATAATAATTAGAGGTATTATTAACCCCTTAGGCGCCTCTAAACGCTAGAACACATGAGCCCAAAAAAAGATCAGGGGATTCTATTATAAAAGTATTAACCCCTAGTTTCCTGGTCACAAGCAAGTGTCTGCATCCTGCCTAAAATATCCTTCTAAAGGATATATATGTCCCAGATAATCCGGCAGAGAGTCTCCTTATGCCTTTCAGTGTCAGTCTCCCAGCCCCAGAAGACTAAAAGGCACTTACCTGCAGTCTAGCCATCCGGCAGGAGGACAGCCTACATGGTGTGAGAGGATGCCACTCCTCACAGAGACCTGTAGAAAGAAGAAAGAACAGATTAAACCTACTCTGGCTTTCTTTACCATGGACAGCAGAAATGTTAGAAAAACGCAGCAAGGCCCACCTCACAAGTTCCTAACTGCTTTAAAGCCACCACTACCCTACTGAAGAGATTAACGTGGACTACGGCTAGACCCAAAAATCTTGCTTGTAGCGAAGGAAATCCAATTTTCTTCAGGCACCAAAACTTCACCTCCTCCATGCACCGAGGCAAAGAGAATGACTGGGGTTTGTGGGAAGGGGAGTGATACTTAACAGCTTTGCTGTGGTGCTCTTTGCCTCCTCCTGCTGGCCAGGAGTGATATTCCCAACAGTAATTGAGGCCGCCGTGGACTCACCATATCTTAGGAAAGAAATATATATACAAGTGCTTCACTTACCCGTCTAAACAGGGTTGTCCTTTTAATCACTTCCTCCCCAGCTCGCTCTATGGCAGCAAGGTTCCGAGGAGTCCCACCTAAGTGAGAGACAGGCTTAAGTACAAACACCAAGGCCAGGACTTCACAAATTTCTTCAAAATCTAGGAGCCAGCCAAAGCTTATTGGCCATCCTTATTTTATATATGTGTGTGTGTTGTTTGCTGGAAAGACCTGCTGCATTGCAGGGCCGCTTGACCCCCAATCTGTCTGTCATTTTACTGGCAGCTCTTGACAGCACTGCAGGTGAAATCAAGTGACATTAACTCCCTCCCCCAAACGTTGCATCATTGGTAAAGAGGCTTCACAGGAGGTATCAGAGAGAGGGCTAGGCCAAAGTTGGAAATGTATTTCCCAGCTGTCAGGCCTAGCAAGGATTCAGTCACACTAGGATAAAGTTTAGGTGGCGGCTGGCAGGGGGAAATGAGGGACACCAATGGGTGTCTTGGGGGGCTCTATACCAGGGCACCAGGGCCTAATTTTAAAGGGCCATATTAGTCAAAAAAATCAATGCTCTTATTCCTTAGCAGATATAATTTTAAGACTATCAACCCTGCTCTGTGGGTTATGAGCAGTACATCTATTGTGTTTAACCTCTTTGTGGGGGTTAAACACACAGTAATGCAGGGTCAATAATCTTAAAATTACATGCTCTAACGAATGAAAGCATGTCATTTTTCGACTATTATGACCCTTTAAGGAGCTGTGGCACCTGGGTTTGTCGAGCCCTGGAAAATGCAATCAACTAAAGGAAGAAGACACCTTGTGGAAAGGCTATTCAGTTGCTTCTAGGGAACAGCTTCAGGTTGTTGCCTCTGGCAGACCTGCTAAATTAGAAACCAAAAATCCCCTGCAAGATAAGACTAGATAACGTACATATAGGTCTAAACAGTGCTCACTCACTGAATGCTAAGCAATCGAAATCTCCACAACCCCTACCCTTAATATGTGGTTTAGCAGAAATGTTGACCTCTTCATATTAGTGGAATACGAATATTATAAGAAGAAATTCCAAGAGATAAGGTTTTATTGGGACTATTTGGAGGGGGGGCGTGAGAAGCTGATAGTATAGTGGTTTTTCACTCCAGCACTTGTGGGTGGTCACAGAAACCACCCTTCTATGAATATATATATGGGACATTAACCATTAAATGCTCAGTTAGAATACAAGGGGACCATTACGTATATTTTTACTTTTGACTCTCTATAAACAATATGCTACATTAAGTTGAGCAATGTACAAAATAACTCAGAAACACAACATTCTTGTAACTCTTTACTAAATATCTTGGTTCTAATTCATCTAAGAGCAAACTAACCAAGACCTTTCCCATCTACCTTACAAACTACACCACCACCAGGAAGCACCCAATACATAATATTTGCACTTACTTGAAGATGTACCATACTACTTTTAAACACAGATGTGAAGGGAAAAAAATAATAATATATTGGCATAAAACCAATTTATTATTATTTTATTTATTATTAAGATTATACTTATATTAAAGAACAATACTTAAAATAATGAAACACCATTGGAACAGTTTCTGTCATACAGAGCAACATACTTCCTACTGCACAATCCCCAAAACCAACTCTAATCAAGAACCACCAGACATCTCTGGAAAGCATCACTCTAACAGGCTCAAAACCCACAATCACTCCCCTCTAGAAACTCACAACATTAATATTCTTTAGGAAGCATGACACTTACTGAAACACAGAACTTCCTCTTATAGAGAATAACATCCAGTCTACAACAATAGATCTCTAGATCCATCTACTATAGAGCAAGATACTGAGTATCATGCAACCTGACATAAAAAGCACCTCATACAGTGCCACACAAATATAAGACGACAATTTAACAAAATAGAAATACTAACAAAAGTAACAATATAACAATACTCCCCTCAGGGTAAAAATGAAATGATGCTCCCCCAGCTATCTGTCTACAAACTTAACCATATTCAGTACTTTCAAATGCTCAGCTGATGAACCCCATATAACAACAGGACAGGAAAGTAAGGGGTTACTATAGCACTCACTCTCACTCTAATAATGATTAAAGTAAAATCATTCATACTTTATTTATCAAAAGTTAAAATCAGGATAGACATCCCTGATAGGTAAGTTACACTACCCACAACCACCTATATAATAATATTTAAAAGCAAAAGGGGCTCTCCTAACACTCTTCTGTTTCCTGGCCGATAACAGGAATCGTCGGCATCAGGTGACTGGAGTGATAGGATAAGCCTAGAAAGAACGTGCTGTACAAACGCGTTTCGGCTATTAGAAAGCCTTTCTCAATGTTTCACATTCAATATCTAAATGAATAAGCCGAGGCTCCGATGTTCGGAGCTTAATATATCCCCAAAACACCGGTTAGCAGCCAATCCGAGGCATATTCCAAGTTCCGCCTTCAGATCCTCCAATCGGTTACGGGCTTAATTCACGCCCATAAGAAAACATCCATCCGATTGGAGCTATGCCGCATACCTCGTCACTGGTGTTCAGTTTATTATGCACACTCCACGTCCATAAGAAAGCCTCCTTCTGATTGGAGTAATGCCTTACATCATATCATTGGTTCGATGTCGGACTTAATGAACTGTGCATAAAATACTGTTAAAGCCTCAGGTTAAAATAACCATAAATAGCATGGATGTTTTCTTATGGGCGTGAATTAAGCCCGTAACCGATTGGAGGATCTGAAGGCAGAACTTGGAATATGCCTCGGATTGGCTGCTAACCGGTGTTTTGGGGATATATTAAGCTCCGAACATCGGAGCCTCTGCTTATTCCTTTAGATATTGAATGTGAATCATTGAGAAAGGCTTTCTAATAGCCGAAACGTTTGTACAGCACGTTCTTTCTAGGCTTATCCTATCACTCCAGTCACCTGATGCCGACGATTCCTGTTATCGGCCAGGAAACAGAAGAGTGTTAGGAGAGCCCCTTTTGCTTTTAAATATTATTATATAGGTGGTTGTGGGTAGTGTAACTTACCTATCAGGGATGTCTATCCTGATTTTAACTTTTGATAAATAAAGTATGAATGATTTTACTTTAATTACTTTTTTATATAGAACCCCATATAACCCCATTAACAACACTATTTGTCAGAAAATGCTGTCCCTATGTGCCACCCCTAGACTGAAGAGCCATCCCTGACTCCCCTCAAAAACTGCAGCCAGCCTTAATTCCCCCAAGAGGCTCAAACTCTAGATGTCTAACACCAATTGGGGTACAATAAATGTATGTAAAAGGCATCATTGCTGGTATGTGTCCCCTCTTACATATTCACACACTACACTGATTGGTGCTGCAGCTGGTTTTGGAGTTCTGCAAACAATGTCCAACATAATGACCTTACAAGTCACATCTTACAGACAAGGAAAACTGATTCCTGAGAACATATCAACCTCTACTCTGGGGGGTTTAAATTTAATGAGCTAGGGAGTCACAAATGTGGCTATGGCTCTTATTTTTCTATAAATATCTAAAAGTAAATAAAGTAGCAGCACCGCTAAAACTATAATGTCCATCTTTCTTCAGCAGTAGAGCAATAGTAGTCCTGAATAACGATGGACATTATAGTTTTAGTGGTGCTGCTACTATTTGGGCTTTTATGTCTATTGTGGGATTGCTGTTTTATACTTAGTGGCTTGCAGACTGTGCCATCTACTGGTGCTGGACATTTTGTGGCTTACCTCAGTGGAATGTATCACTGTTTCCCACAAATAACGTTTCAGACACAGAGAATATGTACTTTTAATTCCTTATTACAACTTACAGACATCTTTCAAAGAAAAAGGCAATTTACCTGTGGCGATCAAACATTTGTCATAGGTGATAAAAGTCCCATCGTCCAGCTTCGCCTTGTTTTCACGCACATCTAATTGTACGACCTGAAGAAAAACCCCACAGATTATCAGAATACAACAACTCAATACAAAGCATCAGCTTACTTAGCCAGCTCCAACTTAAAGGGAAAGTAAAGACAAAACTATACTTCAAACAGAGTGCAAATTTAAACAACTTTCACTTTTACTTCTGATATCAAATTTCCTTTTGTTTCTTGGTATCCTTTGTTGGTAAGTAAATCTAGATAGGCAAATAGTATGGCAGTAGTGTTTGCAACATTATATAACATTGCTATAAACATTATTGCAAACACTGCTGCCAGATGGCTAAATACATGTGGATGCTTTTGAGCTCACATAAGATTACTTTTTAACAAAGGATACCATGAGAACTAAGCTAAATTCATAATAAAAGTAAATTGGAGAGTTCTATCCAATCCATTTAAGTTTAATGTTAACTTTACTGTCTCTTTACATTTTTACCATGTGCCCATCACACAAAAAAATCACTTACCTTTCGCCCAGTAAGAACTGACACCCCACCATTTTCAGCAGACATCAGCTCATGGGGGGCCACATAGAAGGATGGAGGCTGGAAAAAGATACTGCAGATGGAGATAAACACAAGAAGAGAGAGGGGCAAAGCAGGAGAAAAAAGACAGAGGGAGGGAAAAATAGAGTGAAAGTAGGGAAGGGAGGAAAAAAGAGAGAGGTGGAGAGTTATAGTTTATAGAATTAAGCCTGGATTATCATTCACTCTTTAGAAGTTATATTCACAGCATGTCCATCAATGCTCTTGTGCAACAGTGATCAAGAGGCTACATAAACTCTGATAAGCTAATCTATTACATTGTTAGTTGCAGAGCATAGTTCAAAGCCAGAATGAGCGTTCATTGTATTATCAACATGTGTGTTTTTTTACAAGTATAGGATAATCGGACAATAAATGACAGGTGAATGATCACAACAGAGGCAAACTATGGCAGGTTCTGTAGACGCTATGTATAAATGAACACCAAACCTTTACACCTACTCTCCTTCCCAGAGGCAGAACTTTCTTTCACTTTCTGCGATGAGATTTTTTTAGTGAAAAATGTTAGAGCTAGATGAACAAATCTAGTCAGCCAATCATAAGAGACAAATGTGTACAGGCACCAATCACCAGCAAGTCCCCAGTGTCTCCTTTTTCCTTTTTTTCCTCTTTTTCTCCCTACTCACCTTAAATCTTCTACCTCCTCTCACCACTGCCCCCCTACCCTCACCTTCTCTCTTTCCCATTCCACTGCTTGAAGCGAAGAGTCTGGCTCACGTTTGGATCATCAGAGAACCAGAGTTCCTTTGAAAGAGGTGGTCGCATGTATGGAGGGTCAGTTTCATCTGACACAATGAGGACCTGCAAGAAAAACAGTCAACACTATACTAACAGATGCATGTGAAAGTCATTAAAGTTATTTAGAATGATTTAAAATGAATGAATAAAATATAAGAAAGAAGAGCAGCAACAATAGCAAGTAGAATGATTTAACACACAGTAAGAGGTAAGAGTTTTTTCACTTCCCAATAAATCTCTTCCCTTCTGTCCAATATACAATAAAATGCAGGCATTCTAGTAAGAAAAAAATGATAGGACAATATACTTGTCTAGGTATCATTGCTTTAGATCCTCCACAGTCTTGAGTGAAGGACAAAATGGATAAGTAACTACAAAATATGATGTTTAGGTTAATATGCTATTACAATAATCTCAACTATATTTAGTATGCATAGAAAAAGCTTGTTATTAATAAAATAAAAAAGTGGCGTTTTGGCATGTTTGAATATTTACACTTTTATATATTAAAAGAAGGAGCGATAGATTGATTGTATAGAAAATTAGCAAATCTAGGAAAGTATAGCTGCTTGCTTTTCCCCAGAAGTGCTCTATATACATTGTTACCAATGTAACAGGGAACACTGGGTAAGATATGTAAATTAGATATATATTATCTCATGAATTTTGCTCCTAAGTACTGTGTTTAAACACAGCAATCCCCTTTATGGGGTAGGCCCAGCAAACACAAACCATGCCTGGGCAGCAGTTTCAAATTTATTAATTCTCATCAGCAGAAGAAAGGTTCGATTTGCTGCTTGGTGAAGCTTATTTAAAGAAAAAAGCAATATTAATTTGAGTTATGAGTTATGAAAAAAATAGATGTGAATGAAACTTTATACAAGAAAGAACACTCAGATCTAATACCCTTTGCTGATCAGAAAGCTGGGAATAATGGCATACAATTTATGAAGAACATTACAGGTTTCATGTACCAACTTTAAATCCCATTGTGACAGACTATAGAAAAATGAGCAATTATGCACTTGAGTTTGATCAAAAATATGCAAATATAGAACCAAAACAGAAACAGACAATTTAGCAATTTAAAGAACAGGAAAAAACAAAATGTATGCTTACCTGATAAATGTCTTTCTTTCCGGACATGGAGCGTCTACAACGTCATTCCAATTACTAGTGGAATATTCAATCCTGGCCAGCAGGAGGAGGTAAAGAGCACCCCAGCAAAGCTGTTAATTGTCACTTCCCTTACCCATAACCCCCAGTCATTTGGCCGAAGGGAAATGGAAAAAGAAGATAACACAAAGGTGTAGAGGTGCCTGAGGTTTAACAAAAAATACTTTCTTATTTAAGGGTGGGGTAGTGTCCGGAAAGAAAGAAATTTATCAGGTAAGCATCAATTTTGTTTCATTTCCTATGACATGGAGAGGCCACAACGTCATTCCAATTACTAGTGGGAACCAATACCCAAGCTAGAGGACACGGAATGAACAGGGATGCAGAAAAATGGCAGGAGGACCTAAAAAGAAGGCACCACCACTTAAAGAACCTTTCTCCCAAAAGAGGTCTCAACCGAGGCAAAAGTAACAAATTTGTAGAATTTGGAAAAAGTGTGCAGAGAGGACCATGTTGCCGCCTTGAAAATCTGTTCCACAGAAGCTTTATTTTTGAAAGCCCAAGAAGAGGAGACAGCCCTAGTAGAGTGAGCCGTAATTCTCTCAGTAGGCTGCTGACTAGTAGTCTCATAAGCAAAACTAATCATACTTCTCAACCATAGGGAAAGAGAAGTAGAAGTGGCCTTCTGACCTTTACGCTTTCCAGAGAAACAAACAAACAGGGCAGAAGACAGACGAAAATCTTTAGTAGCCTGCAGGTAAAATTTTAGAGCATGCACAACATCCAAGTTATGCAAAAGACGTTCCTTATTAGAAGAAGGATTAGGACAAAGAGAAGGAAAAACAATTTCTTAATTAATGTTTCAACCCGAAACCACCTTAGGGAAAAAACCCAACCTAGTACGAAGGACCGCCTTATCCGCATGAAAAATAAAGTAAGGGGAATTACACTGTAGAGCCGAGAGTTCAGAAACTCTATGAGCAGAAGAAATAGCAACAAGAAACAAAACCTTCCAAGATAACTTAATATCTTCAGAATGCATTGGCTCAATCAGAGCCTGCTGCAAAACTTTGAGAACAAGGTTCAAGCTCCAATGAGGAGCAACAGGTTTAAACACAGGCATGATTCTGACCAGGGCCTGAAAAAAAGATTGAACATCTGGCACATCTGCTAGACGTTTGTGTAAAAGAATAGACAGTGCAGAAATCTGACCCTTCGGAGAACTGACTGACAAGCCCTTCTCCAGACCCTCCTGGAGAAAAGACAAAATTCTAATAATCATAACCCTGCTCCAAGAGAAATCCTTTGATTCACATCAATATGGGTATTTGCGCCATACCTTATGGTAAATCTTACGAGTAACTGGTTTGCGAGCCTGAAGAATGGTATCAATGACCGACTCTGAAAACTAACGCTTGGCCAAAACTAAGTGTTCAATCTCCAAGCAGTCAGCTTCAGAGACTAGAATTGGATGGAGGAAAGGACCCTGTGTTAGAAGGTCCTTCCTCAGAGGTAACATCCAAGGTGGAAGAGATGACATCTTCACCAGGTCCGCAAACCGGATCCTGGGAGGCCATGCAGGAGATATTAGAATTACAGACGCCCTCTCCTGCTTGATACGAGCAATAACTCGTGGTAGGAGAGCAAACGGAGGAAACAGGTATGCTAAACCGAAATCCCAAGGAACCGCCAGAGCATCTATCAGGGTGGCCTGAGGATCTCTTGACCTTGAACCGTACCTTGGAAGCTTGGCGTTATGGCGAGACACCATCAGATCCAACTCTGGAACCCCCCACCTGAGGGATATCCTGGTGAACACCTCAGGATGGAGAGCCCACTTCCCAGGATGAAAGTTCTGTCTGCTCAGAAAATTCGCCTCCCAGTTGTCCACTCCTGAAATGCGAATGGCAGAGAGGAGACAATCGTGAGCTTCCGCCCACTCTATAATGCGCGTCACCTCCTTCATACCAAGCGAACCCTGAGTTCCTCCCTGGTGGTTGATGTAAGCCACTGAGGTGATGTTGTCTGACTGGAATCTGATAAACCGAGCTAAAGATAGCTGAGGCCAAGCTATCAAGGCATTGAAGATTGCTCTCAACTCTAAGATGTTTATGGGAAGAGTCAACAGGCCCTGAGCTTTTAAATAGCCCCAGCCTGCTCCCCAGCCTACCAGGCTGGCGCCCATGGTCACAATTACCCAGGAGGGTCCCTGGAAGCATGTGCCCTGAGACAGATGATCCTGTGAAACCCACAACGAGAGAAAGTCTCTTGTAAGAAGATCCAGATCTATCCTCTGAGATAGATCTGAATGGTCTCTGTTCCATTGACTGAGCATGCATAGTTGCAGAGATCTCAGATGGAACCGAGCAAAAGGAAGGATGTCCATGGAAGCAACCATCAGACCAATTTCCTCCATGCATTGAGCCACCGATGGACGACCAGTAGACTGGAGAGAGAGATATGAATTGAGGAGTTTTGATTTTCTGACATCCTTCAGAAAAATCTTCATGGATAGGGAATACATGATGGTCCCTAAGAAAAACACCCTTGTAGTTGGAACAAGGGAACTCTTTTCCAGATTCACTTTCCACCCGTGGGAACGTAAAAAAGACAACAAGATCTCTGTACGAGAGTTTGTTAGTTGAAAAGATGACGTTTGAACCAAGAAAAGGTGAAAAGGCAGGGAGCTGTGGCAAGAAAAGGTGAAAATTCAGGGAGCTGTGGCAAATGCCAAACAGGAGAGCAACAAATTGAAAGTGCGTGTCTAGAAAAGCGAATCTCAGGAACATGCAGATATGCGTCCTTCAGGTCTATGGTCGTCATGAACTGACCCTTTTGGACCAAAGGAAGAATGGAACGAATGGTTTCTATCTTGAAGGACGGAACCCTGAGGAATTTGTTGAGAGATTTTAGGTGTAAAATGGGTCGAAAAGTTCCCTCTTTTTTTGGGAACCACAAAAAGATTTGAATAAAATCCTCAACCCTGTTCCTTTACCGGAACTGGAAAATCACCCCCAGGGAGGAAATGTCCTGAACGCAGCTTAAGAAGGCCTCTCTTTTTACCTGATCTACAGATAATCTTGAGAGGATGAATCTGCCCCTGGGAGGACAAGTCTTGAATCCTATCTTGTAACCCTGAGATTCTATGTTCACAGCGTAAGGATATGGGACATCGCGTATCCAAGCTTGACAAAAAAAGGAAAGTCTGCCCCCAACTTGATCCACTACCAGATCGGGGGAGGACCCTTCATGCTGATTTAACCTCAGATGAAGGCTTCTTTGACTGCTTCCCCTTATTCCAAGGCTGACTGGATCTCCAAGAGGACTTGGACTGTTCCGGCTTGGAGGAGGAAGAGGAGGATTTTTGTCCCTTGAAGTTACGAAAGGAACGAAAATTTGAATTTTGGCGACCCTTAGGTCTATTCTTCTTATCCTGAGTTAGGAAAAAACCTTTTCCACCCAGAATTATAGACCAGGACTAAAAAGGGTCTTACCCTTATAAGGTATTGACAGGAGCTTGGACTTGGAAGTTAAATCAGCTAACCAAGATTTTAGCCACAGAGCCCTGTGAGCTAGAACAGCGAAGCCAGACATCTTGGCTCCCAGTCTAATGACTTGCATATTGGCATCAGAGATAAAGGAATTGGCCAGCTTAAGGGCCTTAATCCTATCTTGGATCTCCTCTAATGAAGTATCCTCTAAATTAGCTCTGACAAGGATCCCACCAATAAGATGCTGCGCTTGCTACCGTAGAAATACTAGCAGCAGGTTGCCATTGTAATCCCTGATGAATATACATTTTCTTTAATTAAGCCTCAAGCTTTTTATCCATGGGATCCTTAAAAGAACAGCTATCCTCTATAGGAATCGTAGTTCTTTTGGCCAGAGTAGAAATAGCTCCTTCCACCTTAGGCACAGTGCGTCATGAGTCCCAAATGGAGTCAGCAACAGGGAACATTTTTTTTTTTTTTTAAACGGGAGAAGGGGAAAAGGGAATCCCTGGTTTATCCCATTCCTGTGATAAGATCTCCGACACATGGTCTGGAACAGGAAAACATCATAGTATTTATTAAGCTTACTAGATTTCTTAGGGTTGACAGCGACAGAAGGATCGGAGTCGTCCAAAGTAGCCAGTACCTCCTTTAGAAGTAAACAAAGGTGTTCAAGCTTAAATCTGAAGTTTACTTCTTCAGAATCAGTCAAAGGATTTACACTGTCAGAATCTGAGATCTCCCCCTCAGAAGCTACTGAGGTATCCTCCTCACCCGACTTATTGGGGAGGTCAATCATCGCAGTCTGCTGGGGTGCTCTTTGCCTCCTCCTGCTGGCCAGGAGTGAATATCCCACTAGTAATTGGAATAACGTTGTGGACTCTCCATGTCATAGGAAAGAAAATGCATAGAAAAATGCATAGATCTGTAAATCACTAAGTAATAAAATGTATGTAAGTGAAGTGCAGCTTAAACCTAAAGATACAACTTAATTTGAGCTGTAGAAAAAAAAAAGGGGGGGGGGCCTGAGCATTCTTTACTCACAAAAACAGAGAACCTCACAATGTGTCAATTTATGTGATAACAGATAAACAGACAACCAACTGAATATTCCACTGATTTTAAGGGTAATTATATACAGTCTATTTAAAAGTCTCAGAATTGTCTTTAAAAAAAATGACTTCCCAAGGACTGTACCGGTTGCTGTTGAGGACTGAAGCATCAAAGAAACACGGCTGTCTAGTCTGTAAAAACAAAATATAGAGCGCCACATAGCGTAGCCCAGTGGTTGACAAATCTGTTTAGGAGCCAACCAGTAAGAATATTTCTGAGCTAGACATACTTTTAGGAGCCAGGCACTGGTATTTGTATATAGATATTTGTAGAATCACCCAAAAACTTAGGAGCCAGTAGTAAAATTCTAGGAGCCACTGGCTCCCTGGCTCCTGGGCTTGTTGAGCTCTGGTGTAGCCTGTGGTGTCTTTCAAGTCTTTTGGTATCCTCTGTAAAATGTGATCACACTTCTTACTGGGATAGCAAAAAATTTGAAAGACACCAAAGGATACGCTACGTGTGGCCCCATATTTTGTTTTACAGAAAGTAAATAATATGTTTAAACATTAAAAACCCTTATGTTTTAAAATTTAATTTTCCATAGCCAAGTTATTAAAACCATTCAAATATTTTAAAATTACTTCTGTGTAAGTGACACTGATTACATGAAGATTCGATGTTCATCAGGTCAGAGAGCTATGTGTTACACGGCAAAGTCACTGCAGTTAAAAGAAAAGGTACACCACGGACTGACCGTGTTATAGAAATCAGTTCTGAGGGTCAATGGACCTCATGCAATAGCTCTTGAAGCTGTCATTTATTCAGGATACATTTATTCTGGCTCTGGGGTTCTGTCTTCTATCAGTGACTGTTCCCACAGATGGAAATTATGGTGACTATTAAAGTAGGCTTTCAGATATATCCCTCCTAGGATGTGTATGAATGTAATTGCCTCAAGATGTGCTTCTACCCTAAAGACAATTTGTACCTCTTTAAATATAGAGAATCTAATCCCTGTCCCACCTTAGGGCTAGATTACGAGTGGAGCGATAAGGGGTATATCGCGATGGTTTGCCCTCGTCGGGCTTAACTCTCATATTACGGGTTGAAAGTAAATGCCATTGCTTGAGCGCAATCACGATTTACACTTGAATGATTACCGCGACTTCAGAGTTCTGGTTAACTGTTTTGCGAAACGACTATTTGTTGAGAAACGCGTTGCTGTACGCTTGTTTTTATCTGTTTGTACTCAATAAATGTATCCTTGAGTACATCACACCTGCCTGTTCTCTATTACTATTGCCGCTGGAGCAATTTGGTACGTTCCTGATCCCCTTTGGAGGTTCGCTGTGTCGAGTTCCCTTCGACTCTATTGGTTCCCCTGCTGGGTTTACTCTGACGCTGCTTGCTGAGTGACGTTTGCCTAGCGTACCGAGCTTACGCCTGTCTGACGGGCGACTTTTGGTTCCGTCCTGCCTGTCTGGGTACACGTTTGTACCGCCGCTCTTGTGAGTAACACTCTGTGTGGGGGGTCCGCTGCTTATGTGTGTCCCTTTGCTGCCTTAAACGATACTTGTCCCATGAGGCGCCTCTTCCATCTGTCATCCACAGGTTCCCGTTGAAACATAAAAGTTGCACAAAACACATCAAAAATGCATTACAAAGTGCAGTTACACTCATAATAACACTATCTAATAAAAATGATTCAAAACAAATATTGCACACAAAAGTTATAAAGGGCTCAAAGATATGAGGTCTCAGGTGTTAGAAAAAAAAGACAGCCAAGGGGCTTTAACATAGAAATACATACAGTACATATACATCTCTAAAGATGGATATGTATGTATTTATATATGTCTATATATGTGTACATATGAATATATATATATATATATATATATATATATATATATATATATATATATATATATATATATACACACACAGGTATACCTCACTTTACAGCGCTTCGCTGATACAGCGCTTTGTGGAGCTGAAGTTCAACCTCCAAGGATTTTAAAACAGTGATGTAATCTTTGTGAGATTGCAAGAAAAGTGACTGGCACCATTTTATTATGCTTAGTTAACTCTGTTTACAGCATTACAGTGCAATCTGTGTCTCAGTGCTATAGTCTGGCAAATTGTACTACAGTAATTGTCACTATTTTACAGGTACAGTAATTATTGAATACTGTGCTGTGCTAGTGTTAAACTAAACTTAGCGCTATTGCACACCTAATATAAGTTAATTAAAACATGTTTTTAAACACACTGGCAAGTGAAAAGAAAGCTAAAACTGCCTTGTTTCACTTTAAGGCGGTTTTCACTTTACAGCGGGGCTCCGGTCCCTAACCCGCTGTATGAGCGGGGTATACCTGTATATATATATATATATATATATATATATATATATATATATATATATATATATATATATATATATATATATATATATATATATATATATGATCATTGGAGCCCTTTACTGTTAAATAGATGAAAACATGTAATAGCATATTTATGCAATATTCATTTTTAATAAAGGTTTTAACAATACTCTTGTGGGAAATGAACCACAATACCATGTATTAAACAAAGCATAAATAAAGCCTGCCCCACAGTCTCGGCCGCTGACAACAGAACAGGCCTCAAACCACAGTAGTTAAGAAAGCAGGCTGTAAGTAACATTTCAAGACATCAACACTTGTTCAGTGTGGGATAAACACCCCTCCTCTGCAGTAGTACTAATCTGAAGAGTGTCATGCTGAAATAACCTTAACTTCTAAAGTGTAAACATGAAAACACGTAATAACTAACTATTCTGGCTCCTTTACTGAATATCATATACTATGTATAAACTAGTCAGTGATTTTAGATCTGTACAAACATTCAGAATTACCCCTAGATGAATATCAAACTTACTTAACTTAAAGAGTGTCCAACTTAATAAGGCTTGCACGGTACACATACTATCTTTTAGTGGGATAATACCTAAGTTAAAGGTAAAAGTCATAAGAAAAGTCTGCCATCATCATATCCCTAATACTAGGCAGTAGTGAACAAAGATATAGTTATTTAGCCAACTCCGACTTTGAGAACTCCCCCCCACTTACAATTTTAGGCAACCATGAGTTTGGAAAATGTATCTGTCCTTCCAGATGCGAACAGCAAGCTGTTAATCTGAGTCCCTGGTAGGTATATAGCCAACAAAAACCTGACTGCTGTATAAATGGTCTAGAATATCTCACCACTTTTTTGTAATTAAACTATGAAAGCAGGTTGGGCCACAAATCATAGGGAATCTCAGCTTCTGTATATTTAATCAAAGGGTCTCCGGTCATATCTGATGAGATGTTGCTTAGCCCGAATAATGTATCTACGCAAATCTATAAGGTTGGTATCTTTAAAATCAGCAAATGATTCCATATTACCCATCACATCTCTCTCACTGGGTGTTTGCAGATCTTCCTTCTGTACTCTAGATAGCCCGTAGATATTTTCTCAAATGCTGCTATCAGCAGCCGTTCTAGTTTTAGAAGGTGATCATCTAGTAGTCGAAGGATCTCCTCTTCCCATGAGGTCAGCGCTATCTTGATTTCCTTCAAGTATAATATTTTTTGCTTGAATATAAAACCAGTTGCTCTCTAGAAATGTCTGCAATAAGTGACAACCAAAATATGGACTCGGACTGTGATACCCGGCTTACCAGGTGGTGTGGGGGGGGGGCGTAACTATATGTGAGGTTGCCGCCTCAGGTCCTGACAATCCAGTCCTCAGCTCTGGGGTCATAAATGCAGCAAAAATGTCCTTCGATTAATCTTTACAATACAAATCAACGATCCATAAAGTTTGCAGGATTGGATGCTGCTCTTTATAGCCAATAACTGGTGGATTATTAGGATCCCCACAGCAGATCTAGGAATTGCATCCTTTCAACATAGAAATTAGATATTTAGCCCAACCTGATAAATAAATTCTCTGAGTGAGAGTGTTGATTTTTCTGAGATATGCAATGTATGATGTGAAAGCAGAAAAATGGACTAAGACTTATAAAGCTAGATACATTGAAATTATAAGTAATTGGTTAAAATAAAATTAACCAAATAATTGTCTCATGCACATACCTAAATTAACATGTCCCATACTAGTCAAATTTGTCTTGATATTAATTATATCACTAGTAAAGTTAGTTACTGCTTAAAGGCTGTGACACACTGCAAGCGATGCGGCGCGAGGCGATGCAGCTGCCTTGCACCGTGTCACATCGCTTCTGAAGTTCAATTATTTCATCTCTGAGCGCTCAGCTATGCGACCTGACGCAGCAGAGTGCTCAGAGATGAAAAGGCAGGACACACTGAGCGTGCACAGCTGTGCACCGCTCCGCTTGCAGTGTGTCACAGCCTTAAGAGAGACGAGAGCCCTGTTCTGAATATAATATATACATTTTGGTTGTTGAAAACTTGGGTTGGAGGTTTCTAGAGGTGCTTTTTTATTTTTTGTAGAGTTTTAATTTTTAGTACTTGTTGGTATCTTTAGAGGTTGGAGTCTTAGAGGTTATGGGGTTGGCAGTTTATGTGTTAACTGAAGGGTCTTAGCAGTTAGTGGATATATGGCAAGGGGGTTTATTAGCAGTGCATAGCTGGCACAATGTGATTGCTCAAGAAATGAATGCAAGGCACAGACAATTGACAAATACATTTTTACTGATTTATGGATAGAGAGAGCACTAAATTAGTGTTCCATAAGTCTTGTATTTCTGAGCACCACATTTAACCTCGGTCATAGCTGGCACCGCTATTCCAACAACAGAATCTTAAAAATATGAATTTCAGTTGTTCCTAGCACCTTTTCTCTATTACTATGACTATGGAAATTCATAAGAAACTGAGAAAGAAAGAACTACAGAAAACAGCATTTCTTCAAAACAAATACATAAATGGCTTTAAAATAGAAGGCTTGTAGGGCTGACCAGGTTCCATCTTTATGATAAATTGTAAGAACCTTGGATAAGGCTTTATTGAACACTTCACAGGGATAAAAGTTATATCCTCTATGCACTGTAGGAAGATCAAAGGGCTTTTACAAACATTTTATTTCTGAATAAAAGTCTGAGGACTAGGATAAACTGGAGAGTGCATTCATGTGACATTTTAACCTATGGCAGTCACAAATTGTCCCTGATCCCAACCCTTGTGCTAAACAAATCATTTGATCTTGAATCAGGGTAGTTTTACATACCAACCAATATGTCTTCTGGATTATATTACGTCAATAATTATTATGTCATAGCCAGCAAATCCTGTTTGGGAAAACTAATACAATTTGCCTGATTCAGTTCCACAACTAGAAATGTCAAAGGAAGCCTAAAACCAACGTCTGCAACTTAACAGAATTATCTAAAAGCTACTTTTAAGGGATATGAAACTTTAACATTCTCTCTTGTGAATCAGACAGAGAATGCCATTTTTAAAAAGTTTCCAGTTTAATTCTATTGTCAAATTTGCTTCATTCACATGATATTCTGTGTTGAAGAGATACCTAGGTAGGCATCTGGAGCACTAAATGGCAGGAAATAGTGCTGCTATTTAGTGCTCTTGCAAATGAATAACATTCTTGCAAAACTGCTGCCATATAGTGTTTCAGAAAAAGGCCGTCTTCTAAGCAAACGTGCTTGCTTTTCAACAAAAGATACCAAGAGAACAAATTAAAATTGATAATAGAAGTAAATTAGAAAGTTGTTTGAATCATTAAAGACCATTTTTGAGTTTCATGTCCCTTTATTGGAAGAAGTACTATCTATAATTAGTAATTATAGATAGTATAATTAATAATAATTATATAGTATTTCATCTATAGTAATTATTACGTTTTTTCTTTACCTTTAATCACCTGGTGAACTTGATACATATTTATATGTCCGAAAGGTAATGTTCTGTGTGCCCGCTGCAGGTGTCTGCCAACACCTATATAACAGATCCTGAAAAAGCAAAACTATTACTCATTTTGCTTTTTATTCCATATTGTTTGGCATGAACAATACTACAACAATGTTTCGGGTGTTAACCCTTAGTTATGTTGCACAAAGCCAAAGAAAATATAGGGATAGATTATAAGAAGCATGCTAACATTAGCACGGGTGCGATACTGTAATATCCAAAGTCCTGAACTTAGCACGCATCAGGTTTTGCTTGCATGTAAACCATTTCATTTTAACCTGTAATATGCAACCTAATCCGCGAGCATGAAAAGTTTAGTTCTAGCGGTGTTTGCGGGCGGGCAAGCAAAAACGCGAAATAGCGTGCCACTTGTTATCTAGCCCATAGTGTGTGTTGCTGTTTTCCTTATTCAGAACTGGATGGATATTGTCATATAACTTGAAACAAAAAGCACGTTGCTTTGTTAACACATTATATGATATAACTAGGTGTGAAATATATGCAAGGATAGGAAAACCTCTCTCTACTTTGAATTTACCTTTTTTTTTTTTTTTAAGATTACAAGCACTAATTTATATTTAATATTTCTACAATATGATTAGACTATGATAAATAAGAGTTATCGTCACCGAAGTATTCCCTAAATGAAGATTTAATCCTTTGTACTCATTTGAAGATTCTGTAGTTTAAAAAAAAAAAATTGCATTATTAAAGGGACACTGCAGAGGGGGAAAATAGCAAAACAACCAAGAGGACAAATAATGTGCTGTCAAGCCATTCACAGGCAGCTTGTAGGGAATGCACTCGGAATGTGGCGCATTTACTTCAAATCCTTTAAGCTTCTGAGATATGTTTCTGTTACCTCAACCAACCAGGGCTAAGTGTTTATAACACTAAGATTTCACCGCCTGACATGTACATTTTATATGTTTAAAATAGACTGGTATACTTTGCTATTAATTGCAAACACAACATTGTTAACAGAAACATTTTTATTTCAAGGGAAATGTCATTTGTGACCCATGCAGAGCATGCTATTTTTAAAAAGTTTCCATTTGACTTCTATTATCAAATTTGCTTTGCTCAGAATTACACAATCACACTCCACATCTTTGAAAATAATGTGTGGAATGCGTTTGAAAGCATGTGCACATGAAGGTAGCAAATTACGACGGACAGCCGGATTATCCTCCCTTTGATTGTTAAAGCGACGTCTACGGAAATGCGAATTCAAGGTAGCAAATTTTAACAGTCTAACCTCATACAATCCCCAATATTTTTAACTTCACACAATATGCAAATTAAATTATATATATATAAAATTTAATGTGCACATTAGGTGATGTTAAAAACGTTGTGGATTGTAAGAGGCTACACTGTCGAAATTTGCTACCTTGAACTGTGCATGCCTGTGAACGGCGCTTTAACAGTAAAAGGGAGGATAATCCGGCTGTCCGTCGTAATTTGCTACCTTAACGTGCACATGCTTTTAATTCCATAATTGCATGCCACACATTCTTTTCAAACATGTAGAGTGAGATTACATAATTCTGAGCATTCGCTCATAAAGGTAGCAAATTTCGATGAGGGAGCAAAATCCTAAGTAGACGTTCCTGCTTTTCAACAAAAGATACCAAAAGCACAAAGAAAATTGATAATAGAAGTAAATTAGAAAGTTGTTTAAAATTACATACTGTATCTGAATCTTAAAAGAAAAATGTGCATGTCCCGAGCACTATATGGCAGATGTGTCTAACAATTTTTTTGAACAATTTGAGAAATGGAGGGCTACAGTATTTACAATAATGCAAAACACTATTTGAAATATTGTTGCAAACACTGCTGCCATATAATGCAAAAGAAAAGTGCACACTCCTGAACCTACCTTGGCATCATTTGTTGTATGCTTTTCAACAAATGTTATCAAGAGAACAGTAAGTTTTGATAATAGAAGTACATTTTTTAATTACATGCTGTATCTGAATCATGAACATTTCATTTTACTTTCATGTCTCTCACATTCTTCCTCCCGAACTGAACAAGTGACTTTCCCCATATCAAACTAACTCTATATACTTTATATCTGTGTAGGTCTAATGTATGTGTCTGAGAAAATGTAAATGTTGGTCATTCAGGCAGGGATCAATAGTGCATTAAAGGGGAAATGTACTAATCCACTCACTGTTAAAGTCATTGTAAAGTTTAATGAATAAGTGCCCGGTATCTAAAAATACTAACTTTACAAAGACGCTTATTTTTTAAAATACTTACCTTTGCATTATGGTAAACATAATGCCAATCCTCCGCCCGTAGCTCCTGCTGTAGTTATATCGATGACGATCCGGCTTCCTCCAATCGTTTCGTGCCCCACGATCTGGACGCCAAAGGTGACACGCAATGATTAAAGGAAGCCAGATTCGTCATCAATCTGCTAAAGAAAGCAGGATCTGCGGGAGGTGAATCAGCGTTATGTTTACCATAACGCAAAGGTAAGTATTTTAAAAAATTAGCATCTTTGTAAAGTTTAATTAATGAAAGTGCCCCTGTTTTTAAGAGTATGTTTAGATACCGGGCACCTATACATTAATCTTTAAAATCACTTTAAATACAGAAATAATCTACATTTCGTACTCGTCTACAGTGATTTTATAGTCTGTAACTAGTGACGTAGTGAGCAAGCTGACACACACATCTTTTTTTATGTCATGAAAGAGAAATCTCTGTTCAGATTATGACAGTTAAAGCCACACAAAAAAAGCACAGAGATATGACTATGTGCAATCTTATAGTTGCAAAAATAACACCACTTTATTCACATTGTCATCGGCTCATAAGAAGACCCTCATTAATGCTCCTTGGCTTGGCTTTTGTTTTCAGGACAATTTTGGGCAAAAAAAAATGGTACTACACTGAAAAACACTTTCCTTAGATTCAGATTAAGTATATATATATATATATATATATATATATATATATATATCTTTTTTAGGATTATATTCTGTATTTAGCCATGGTATAAACCTATTAATACCTTCACTTGATTCTAAAAATCCATATTGTTCAACCATAGGTCTGAGTAAAGCGATCATTTTATTCCTCAACAACAAGTATTATAGAGAGAACAAGTATTATAGAGAGAACAAGTATTATAGAGAGAACAAGTATTATAGAGAGAACAAGTGAGAACAAGTAATATAGAGAGAACAAGTATTATAGAGAGAACAAGTATTATAGAGAGAACAAGTATTATAGAGAGAACAAGTATTATAGAGAGAACAAGTATTATAGAGAGAACAAGTGAGAACAAGTAATATAGAGAGAACAAGTATTATAGAGAGAACAAGTATATAGAGAGAACAAGTATATAGAGAGAACAAGCATATAGAGAGAACAAGCATATAGAGAGAACAAGTATAGAGAGAGAACAAGTATATAGAGAGAGAACAAGTATAGAGAGAACAAGTATTATAGAGAGAACACGTATAGAGAGAACAAATATTATAGAGAGAACAAGTATTATAGAGAGAACAAGTATATAGAGAGAACAAGTATTATAGAGAGAACAAGTATATAGAGAGAACAAGCATATAGAGAGAACAAGCATATAGAGTGAACAAGCATATAGAGAGAACAAGTATAGAGAGAGAACAAGTATAAAGAGAGAACAAGTATATAGAGAGAGAACAAGTATAGAGAGAACAAGTATAGAGAGAACAAGTATTATAGAGAGAACACGTATAGAGAGAACAAATATTATAGAGAGAACAAGTATAGAGAGAACAAGTATTATAGAGGGAACAAGTATATAGAGAGAACAAGTATTATAGAGAGAACAAGTATTATAGAGAGAACAAGTATATAGAGAGAACAAGTATTATAGAGAGAACAAGTATTATAGAGAGAACAAGCATATAGAGAGAACAAGTATATAGAGAGAACAGCTATTACTTAAAAGGGACGTGAAACAATTTTTTTCCTTTCATGATTCAGAGAGAGCATACAATTTTAAACAGCTTTCCAAATGTATTATTTTATTAATTTAGCTTTGTTCTCTTGTTATGTTTTGTTGTAGGAGCAGCAATGCACTGCTGGGAGTTAGATGAACATATCAATTAAGCCAATGACCAGAGGCATATATGTGCAGCCACCAATGCTCTGCTACTCCTGAGCTTACCTAGGTATTCTTTTAAACAAAAGACAACATGAGAATGAAGCAAATTTGATTACAGAAGTAAATTGGAAACTCATTTAAAATTGACATGCTCTATGTGAATCATAAAAGAAACATTTTGGGTTTCATACCCTTTAACAAAACAGTGAACACCTTGAAATTTTAATATAAATTATTTAGTTATGCATAGTTAAACATCTTTGCTAGACACCTTCATTATTCATTTTGCCCCCTTTTGACGTAATTTATCTCAGAAAAGAGGGGATTTTAAAATTCTAAGAACTTGAAATGCACCTGGCTGACATCTCAAGGCTAACTCTGCTATAAATCTTTCCCTAATGTCTCTAACTGATAACAACTGCAAAACAATGCACTCTATACTATTGTGACTAGGCTTGTTGTCTGCAGACTTAAGCCCAGATTGTCTCCTCCAAATCAGGCAAACCGTAGGTGAAGTTTGGACATTGAAAACATTTGCAGCAAACAAGAATTGTTTTAAAAATGTTTAGACTTAGTTGATATCTCATTCTATAGCAACACACCAGAAATGTCTTGTAATTACAAGGTGCTTATTGTGTTTACATTTGTATTACTTAGTTTTCCTGTTTATGGAAATTCTACCAGTAAACTGCATATATATCTATATATATATATATATATATATATGCGTATATATTATAGATAGATAGATAGATAGATAGATAGATAGATAGATAGATAGATAGATAGATGGATAGATATAGAGAGATATAACTATATTCTCTTTTTTTAGTTTCTATTAGCTCATACAAAGCAATATTTTTATCTTTAAATAGATATAATTTTAACTATTTATCAATATTTTGAGAAAAGGAATCTGTACAAAAAAAAAAACAACATGGTATTTTCTTCTCTTTTTCAATTGTTAAAGTACTATTAAATAGAATAGTATAATTATTAGAGTTATTAGATGTAGGGAGTAACAATATGATCTCAAGTTCCCAACAATTCCTTTAAAGGTTGCTCTAAAGAAGGGTTTGTCAAACATTTTTTCCCAAGACCCACTGCAATGCTACCACATACCCTTGCAACCCTATTTTTATGCTTGGCCTGAAAATTTCTGAAGGTAATATACAACAAGATAGCTGCAATTTTTGCCAAAGTGAGTAAAATATGTGCGTACTTTATTCCTGACTGAACGTTGCAAAAGGTAATAAAATACACATGCTCATACAATACACACACACTCTTATATTACACACACACACCACAAACACTTGCATAAAACACACACCAGACACACTCTAATAAAGCACAAACACTTTCATATTAGACATACACACAACACACAAACTCTCATATAACACACACGCTCCTACAACACACGTTGTGATCTGGTTACCATGGTGTTGCGACCCAGTAATGGGTTCCGACCTATGGTTTGAAGAACCCTGCTCTAAAGGCAACATTGTGACTGCAAAAACAATGTTAATGACAGAAAACTCACATAGCTTCTGATGGTAGCTACAGATAATTTTTTCACAATGCAATATTACATATGATGTCTACCCACTGAATATCTGTAAGGCTGTATGACTGCAGCAAGATAAAACAATAAAAAAAGGGCGTGAGAGTTAATCTTTTAGTGCCCATACGTAGCATACAGTAATAGGCAAATCTATAAGGAGCTGAAAAGGGTAGTCAATTAAAGTGAAAGCAAATCCTAGCGTTTTACAAACGCTAGGATTTACTATTGAAACAAATAAAGGGCACTTTCATTCATGAAGTATAAGATACTTCAGGTAGAAAGCTCCTTTATTTGATTCAATCGATCGCCGCTCTTAGCTCCTACAGCAGAGCACGGCTAAAAAAATGTTTGGCTAAGAGGTGACGTTTTCACCTCTTAGCCAATAGCAGTGCGGTAAATCCGGCTCCCATGGGTGCCAAGCCTGATTTACCGCACGGCTATTGGCTAAAAGGTGAAAAACGTCACCTTTTAGCCAAAAAAATTTTTTAGCCGTGGGCTGCTGTAGCAGCTAAAAACAGCGATCGATTGAATCAAATAAAGGAGTTTTCTACATGAAGTATCTTATACTTCATGAATGAAAGTGCCCTTTATTTGTTTCAATAGTAAATCCTAGCGTTTGTAAAATGCTAGGATTTACTTTCACTTTAAGTAATAAATGAAAAAAGCATTATAAACAGACAGAATTCTTGGAAAAATAAAGGGATAATCAAGAAAGCATAAGGTTTCACTAAGTGAATTAATAAAATCATATACAGAAATAAGAAACATTATTTATGATTGTCGCATTTTTCATTTGTTAGTGTCCATTTTAACCAGGTTATTGTTTTTGCTCTATACCTTAAAGGGATATGTTACCCATATAATAAATCACTTGAAAATGATGCATCATATCTGTAAAAAGCTGCCTAGGGAATATCAAATGTACATCTATGTACAAAATGTATTTTACCTCAATATTTCCTCCACATCACGTAAAAACAAATCGTGAACTCAGCACTGATGATACTCATTAACATTAACTGTTTTCTAGTCAGCCTTTTACAGATATGCTGTACAACTTGTGACTTAGCATTTGGGTAACGTCCATTTAAAGGGATATCAAAACCTTTTATTTTGGAATAAAAATTGGGCTTTGTCTCACAGTCCCTAGAGACCAAAAAATCTAAATCTGAAGTACAGGTTTTCACAATACTGCAAATTGCCTAAACCTGCTGCTTAATTTCTAACATTTGTACGTTACAGAATTTTCTTTTTGACCTCTTAAGGGATTGTGGGATAATTTTACACACAAAAAAAACAAGAGGTGTTTAATAAGTTGCAACAGGATAACCTTTTTGATTCCACCGAATCAGCAAAACACTATCAATATCTCGAGCTCACACTCAGAATAGTGCACAATCTGGTATTACAAGTAAATGGTAAAACAGAATTATCAGAGAATGTTAAGGGTGGCCAACATCTCTTTAGCGCGCCTTATACTTTCAATAGACAGTGTGGCAGAATTAAACATTGCTCATATTACAAGTTGTGAGTTATGTGTTTGAGGAAGCGAAACATCTAGCAGCCCTAAAAAATTTAGCATAACTTAACACAAGTATAATAAAACGCATGTAAAACATATAAAAATAAAGTATTTCACTCATATTTAAATATATAAATTATCTTTAGTATGGAAATAAACGTATAAAAAGTATTTTAAAAGGATATGATATATGACAAGGTGTGTGTCAAGGAAGGGTTCAAAGGTGTATATGTATATATGTGTGTGCACACATACATACAAATATATACATGTGTGCACACATACATACATACAAATATATACATGTGTGCACACACACACACACCTTTTGAACCCTTCCCTGTCAAACACCTTGTCATATACCATATCCCAATATCCCCTTAAAACACCATTTTTGTTCACTCGGAAGAAAATGTTATTTTCATTTATATATATATATATATATATATATATATATATATATATATATATATATATGTATATATATATATGTATATATATATATATATATATATATATATATATATATATATATATATATATATATATATATATATATATATATATATATATATATATATATATATATAAATATATATATAAAATACAAATTTCTTCTGAGTGAAGAACAATGCTATTTCAACTATGTCTTAACGCACCCTTACGCTTTAGTGCCCTTGGCTTAGCCGAGCTTTAGGTTAGTGCTCGAGTGAGAGCCAAAACAAGGTTTTCTAGTGCCTCCCATACTACACAGAGTTAGTGCAGCTGTGCTATTCAACCTCAAGATGTTAGCTTGCCTCAGGTTTTCGCTCAACTTTTATCTTTCAACTTGTAATATGACTGCAAGAATAAGAGTTCTATTAATTTAACTTGAGCCGAGTTAAAGGGACACTGAACCCAAATTTTTTTCTTTCGTGATTCAGATAGAGCATGCAATTTTAAGCAACTTTCTAATTTACTCCTATTATCAATTTTTCTGTGTTCTCTTGCTATTTTTATTTGAAAAAGAAGGCATCTAAGCTTTTTTTTTTTTGGTTCAGAATCTGGACAGCACTTTTTTATAGGTGGATTAATTTATCCACCAATCAGAAAGGACAACCCAGGTTGTTCACCAAAAATGGTCCGACATCTAAACTTACATTCTTGCATTTCAAATAAAGATACCAAGAGAATAAAAAAAAATTGATAACATGAGTAAATTAGAAAGTTGCTTAAAATTGCATGCTCTATCTGAATCACGAAAGAACAAATTTGGGTTCAGTGTCCCTTTAACACTCAATAGCCCTAATATTTTTGTGGTCCCCTTTTTAATCTATGCCTATTAACAGTTCTAAACTTTATTTAGGAAAGTGTACATACTAGCTATTTTAACCTACTGGTTCTTGATTTAAATCTATGTTTCTAAAGCTTTCTACAAAAAGTTACAAAAGCTGACACCTCCTTCTGAAATGTAATATAAAGCCTTACCCTGGCTCCAGGATCTTTAGCTCGGATAGAGCGAGCAGCAGCAAACGAAGCAGTTCCTCCACCAATTAGAAGAAAAGGAACATGAGATGGAAAGACAGGTAAAGATAGTGTTTCCACTTCTGCAAGGCCTGAAAGAGACAAAAATGAGAGGTCTAGGGTTCACAGACTCTCTCCCTCCATCCAGAGGTTCTATAAATAGGAGAGATTAGGAAACCTAGATTCCCCAAAAACTCACCTCCGGTCTCTCCTTTACTTCCTGCTTCTCTTTCTTCTGCCTGTGACACTAAGCAGAGAAAAGATAAAATCTAAAGGTGAATATTTATATATTATAAAAAAAACAGTATGTATTTAACTTGTGTTCTGTGTGATACTTTATCTGAAAACATTTAATGTAAAAAATAGTTATTTGCTTTATGTTGAAAAATATTATGAAGGAAAAAAACGAAAATATGTAGTTTGCAAAACTGTTCTACTTCTCTACTCTAGAAGTTCCATGTTTACATTACCCTATACAATACAATTACCTAACAACTGGCCTCTGCCTGTGAGACATTACAGTAACAAACTTGTTTCTAAGGATAAAAGGCCAAATTTGGATAAGGATTACTGGTCAGGCTGCAGATCTGAATGAACGCTGTGACAATAAAGAATAGAATAGACAATAAAGAGCATTCTACAGAATGTAAGAGATAGAGAATTCAGACTACATCAGATAGGAATAGGTATATACAGTAGTGATATAAAAATGTTTGGACATCCCAGATAGCAATGTTAGATCAAGTATCTGGAAGAGACGGCTACATCACATCACCCAGACACTGCTGAGAAAAAGTTGTACTCAAAAACTCAGCAACCAAGCAAGGAAGAGAATTGTGAGGGAAACCCAGAGACAATCTGTCACTTTAAAGGAGTTAGAGGTCACTGGCTGGGACTGGAGTAACAATGCAGAGGCATCAATTTCAAGAGCACTGCATCAAACTGGTCTGTATGGGAGGGTGGCAAGAAAGAAGCTATTACTTAAAACCAGCCATATGAAATCAAATCTATAATTTACTAAAATGCAAGAGATTGACTCGGCTAACATATGGGAAAAGGTTTAGTGGTCAAATGAGACCAAGATAGAGCTTTTAGGCCAAAACACTATGGGCTAGATTTATGAAAGGCTAGGCGAACTCTGTATGTGCTTCGTCTTTAACTGCGCCCCAGCTCGCCTCCAGAGAAGCGCACATGTGCGCCTGAATTAATCAACAAAATAGACATAACTTTGAGCAGGCGAGCTGGGGCGTAATAATGATAAATTTTGCATGTCGGAAAAAGCATTTACTCCCTATTTATCACAGTACATCCCTATAAATATTTACGCCGCCATGTTTCGATTATTAACCCTTTCCTGCCAGGGCTAAAGTGTCTACATCGGAACAACTGTTCCGATGTAGACAAATTGAAACCACGCGAGATTTCAAATATTGGATAGCGTCTGGGGGGCGTCCTTACAACCCTACGAACGCCCTCCAGACAGTGATTAAATCCATATGTTGATAATTTAATATCACAAAAATAAATATATCAATATATCGATATATATATATATACATAGATTTTACATAGATTTATATATATATATTTTACATAGATTTATATATATATATATATATATATATATATTTAAAAATCTATGTAAATATTTTCATAGGAAATTAGCACATCTAGGCAAGATTCCCCGCTTGCATTTTCCCAGAAATACTTAAAGGGACAGTCTAGTATAAATTAAACTTTCTTTATTCAGATAGGACTTGTCATTTTAATCAACTTTCTAATTTACTTTTATCATCAAATTTGCTTTTTTCTCTTGGTATTCTTAGTTTAAACTAAACATAGGTAGGATCATATGCTAATTTCTAAGCCTTTGAGGGCTGCCTCTTATAATATTCTTTTTAAATCTCTTTTCAACACAAAGAGACAGAAAGTACACATGGGCCATACAGATAACACTGTGTTCAGGCACAGGGGGTTATTTAAGATTTAGCACAAAACAATGCTAAATTTAAGACAATAGATAATAAACAGTTACAGTCATGTGATCAGGGGGCTGGAAGAAGGTTCCTATATACAAGGTAATCACAGAGGTAAAAAGTATATTAATATAACTGTGTTGGTTATGCAAAACTGGTGAATGGGTAATAAATGGATTATCTATCTTTTAAAACAATAACAATTATATGGTAGACTGACCCTTTAATATACAATGTTACCAATGCACAAGAGAATTCTGGGTAAGATATGCAAATTCTCAGTTTTTTTGCTTCAAAATACTGTTTTAACACAGCGATCCTTTTAACAGGATTATTGCAGAAAACCAGAAATCACTCACTAGACAGCCTGTTTCGTTCTTTTTGGAACTCATCAGTAGGAGATAGATTTCTGGTTGCTACATTGGTAAAGCTATTTTAATGGTTAAACCAAAATTCATTAAGATTATGGGGGGAGATAAAAAACATGACATGGATGATTTTAATTTCAGTTTTTTATCTCCCCCCATAATTTTAATGAATTTTGGTTTAACCATGAAAATAGCTTGCATATCTAATTTGCATATCTTACCCAGAATTCTCTTGTGCATTGGTAACATTGTATATTAAGTGTTTCTGGGAAAAAGCAAGCGGGGAATCTTGCCTAGATGTGCTAATTTCCTATGCAAATATTTACATTGATTTAATTTTGAGACATGGAGGATTTTAATTTCAGTTTTTTATCTCCCCCCATAATTTTAATGAATGAATATAAATATATATATATCAAGTAGCCAGTGGCCCAGTACTCCAACCTTGGCGGTGTATTAACAACCTGGGTGCAATCCTCAAGGAGACTTGTATACATGTATGTAAAGAAGGGCACTCTCAGGATTTTTTGTAAAGATGATGAATATATTTATTATGACAAAACAAAAAATGTCATAGGTAGAAAATTAGAGTTGACGTTTCGGCTCTCATATGAGCCTTCTTCAAGACAAAGTAAATCTGTAATCAGCTATGAAGCCATGCCCCCAGACTAGAAAATGTGCACATTTTCTAGTCTGGGAGCATGGCTTCATAGCTGATTACAGATTTATTTTGTCTTGAAGAAGGCTCATATGAGAGCCAAAACGTCGACTCTAATTTTCTACATGACATTTTTTGTTTTGTCATAATAAATATATTCATCATCTTTACAAAAAATCCTGAGAGTGCCCTTCTTTACATACATATATACATATAAAAAACTGTTGGTACCAAATGCGCAGGTAGAAGCGCAAATTTCTGACAGTCTCTTCTTGGCGCTGAGCCTTTGAAAAATTAGTTAAAAGAAGAAAGTACTGCATCACAAGATGTAAAAGCATGTATTATAATGGTGCTCGCCTCAGTCTGTATGGCGAAATATACAACACGCAATTGAAGCCGAAATTTCAGTTGCCTATCAGCGCAAAGCAATGATAAATCAGAAACTGTGCGTATTTGTAGGTTGGGCTGGTAAATTACGCCTATTACAAATGTATATTGTTGCACTCGGGAGCCCGCCCGTGCACCTAGGCGAATGAAAGTAGAGTGCGAAGAAGTTTCATTCAGATTTGCACAATTATAGGCGTAGAGTGCTTTGCTGAATATGACGATCAGTTCATATGCACTATTTTGGCCGTAATTATAGCAGAAGGGCTTTGATAAATCTAGCCCTATGTGTGGCGCAAACAAAACACTGCTCATACTTCAACAAACAATATCCCTTCAGTGAAGTATGGTGGTGGTATCATGTTATGGGGTAATTTTTATCAGCAAGGACTACAAATCTTGTGAGATTTAAAGGAAGAATGTATGGACCAAAATACTGAAGAAGTACATTTTTCAGTCTGCTAAAAAGCTGAAGCCTGGGAGAAAGTTACATTTTTAGCTGGAAAATGATCCCAAAGCACAATGCAAAACAACTCATTTGGAATGGTACAAGAACAAAAATGTGAATATCCTACAGTGGCCCAGTCAAAGTCCCGATCTTAATCCTACTGAAAATATGGGACACTGTTTAAAAATAGCTGTCCAGAAGCACCACCCAATTAACCTAAACCATCAGAAGTAAATTAGCCAAAAAGAATGGGCAAACATTACTGTAAGCCAGTGTGCAAAACTGGTAAATACTAACAAAGTTATAATTACAGCAAGCTTAATATTAATATGATGGATTTGAATATTTATGCAAGCAGCATATTTTAGTTTTTCTTTTAATTAGCAAAAACAGAAAATAACTAATTTTGACTTTAACCCCTTAATGACCACAGCACTTTTCCATTTTCTGTCCGTTTGGGACCAAGGCTATTTTTACATTTCTGTGGTGTTTGTGTTTAGCTGTAATTTTCCCCTTACTCATTTACTGTACCCACACATATTATATACCGTTTTTCTCGCCATTAAATGGACTTTCAAAATATACCATTATTTTCATCATATCTTATAATTTACTATAAAAATTTTTATAAAATATGAGGAAAAAATGGAAAAAAACACACTTTTTCTAACTTTGACCCCCAAAATCTGTTACACATCTACAACCACCCAAAAAAACATATGCTAAATAGTTTCTAAATTTTGTCGTGAGTTTAGAAATACCCAATGTTTACATGTTCTTTGCTTTTTTTGCAAGTTATAGGGCCATAAATACAAGTAGCACTTTGCTATTTCCAAACCACTTTTTTTCAAAATTAGTGATAGTTACATTGGGACACTGATATCTTTCAGGAATCCCTAAATATCCATTGACATGTATATATTTTTTTTTAGAAGACATCCCAAAGTATTGATCTAGGCCCATTTTGGTATATTTCATGCCACCATTTCACCGCCAAATGCGATCAAATAAATTTTTTTTTCCCTTTTTCACAAACTTTAGGTTTCTCACTGAAATTATTTACAAACAACTTATGCAATTATAGCATAAATGGTTTTAAATGCTTCTCTGGGATCCCCTTTGTTCATAAATAGCAGACATATATGGCTTTGGTTTTGCTTTTTACTAATTAGAAGGCTGCTAAATGCGACTGCGCACCACACGTGTATTATGCCCAGCAGTGAAGGGGTTAATAAGGGAGCATGTAGGGAGCTTCTAGGGTTAATTTTAGCTTCAGTGTAGTGTAGTAGACAACCCCAAGTATTGATCTAGGCCCATTTTGGTATATTTCATGCCACCATTTCACCGCCAAATGCAATCAAATTAAAAAAAACGCTAAATTTTTCACAATTTTAGGTTTCTCACTGAAATTATTTACAAACAGCTTGTGCAATTATGGCACACATGGTTGTAAATGCTTCTCTGGGATCCCCTTTGTTCAGAAATAGCAGACATATATGACTTTGGCGTTGCTTTTTGGTAATTAGAAGGCCGCTAAGTGCTGCTGCGCATCACACGTGTATTATGGCTAGCAGTGAAGGGGTTAATTAGGTAGCTTGTAGGGTTAATTTTAGCTTTAGTGTAGAGATCAGTTTCCCACCTGACACATAAGACCCCCTGATCCCTCCCATAGAGCTCTCTTCCCTCCCCCACCCCACAATTGTCCCCGCCATCTTAAGTACTGGCAGAAAGTCTGCCAGTACTAAAATAAAAGGTATTTTTTTTCTTTTCTTTTTTTTTTAAGCATATTTACATATGCTGCTGTGTAGGATCCCCCCTTAGCCCCCAACCTCTCTGATCCCCCCCAAACAGCTCTCTACTCCCTCCCCACTGCCTTATTGGGGGCCATCTTGGGTACTGGCAGCTGTCTGCCAGTACCCAGTTTGCATATAAAAATGTTTTTTAACAATTTATTTTAGTTTTTTCTGTAGTGTAGCTCCCCCCCCCCCCCAAGATCAATCCCCCACCCCCTCCCAGATCCCTTAGATGATTTCCATTAGGTTTTTTAAGTATTATTTTTTACAATAGCAGCAAAATAGTTTCTGTAGTGTAAGCGGTTCCCACCCGCTCCCTCCCCGTGCACGCACCCTCCCGCCGCCCCCTGTGCACGCGTGCGCGCCCCCGGCCCCGCCCCCCTCTCTTACTAAGAAGCCATCGATGGCCGCCCACCCACCCACCTCCCACTTCCACCCACCAACGAATGCGGCCATCGATGTCCGGTGCAGAGAGGGCCACAGAGTGGCTCTCTCTGCACCGGAGGGGCAAAAATTGTTATTGCAGGATGCCTCGATATCGAGGCATCCTGCAATAACCGGAAAGCAGCTGGAAGTGATCAGGATCGCTTCCAGCTGCTTTCCAAACCGAGGACGTGCAGGGTACGTCCTTGGTCGTTAAGTGACTTTTTTAAGAGGACGTACCCTGCACGTCCTTGGTCGTTAAGGGGTTAAAGGGACACTGAACACAATTTTTTTCTTTTCAGAGCATAAAATTTTAAGCAACTTTCTAATTTACTCCTATTATCAATTTTTCTTCGTTCTCTTGCTATCTTTATTTTAAAAAGCAGGAATGTAAATCTTAGCAGCCAGCCCATTTTAGGTTCAGCACCATGGATAGTGCTTGCTTATTGGAGGCTTACATCTACCCACCAATAAGCAAGCATAACCCAGGTTCTCAACAAAAAAAGGGCCCGGCTCCTATGCATCACATTCCTGCTTTTTAAAGAAAGATATCAAGAGAACAAAGAAATTGATAATAGGAGTAAATTAGAAAGTTGCTTAAAATGTTATGCTCTATCTGAATCATGAAATAAGAAAATGGGTTCAGTGTCCCTTTAAGATATCCTCTCAAAACTGATGTTTGGAAAAATATATATTATTTGGGAAAATGTATTTTTCTTTTTCAATCTAGAAGAATTATATTTTTCAAGGGGTTACTTTTGTGAGGCTCTGTATGTATTTTTCTACTATATATAGAGAGAGCTAGAGAGAAGAAAAAAGGAGAGAAGAGAAAGAGATATTAATACAAATCAAAACCTTCTCCTCTCACCTTTTTCCACCAATTCATTTTGCCCTAAAAAAAAACGGATAAAGGAGATATTAACATATCAGATGAGCACATAATACCACAATGAAGTAGGAATGAGTACACCACTTCAGCACACACTTACCCTCAATGTCTGGCTGTATGATGGTAGACAGGGATGAAATTCTATCATTGTATCGCTCTCTGTCTCCACGGATAGTTCTGAACACCTAAGAGGAGAGTAAGAGTGAGTATTATACACAAACAAATGAAGGACCTCACTGCCTTTACTGGTCAAACTTACATAGAGTCCAGCCCCAAGGGTGGTGGCTCCAACAAGCAAAGCATACAATGCAGAATCCTTCCCTGCACTTGGCACACCAGCAGGCCCCCCGGCATGTCTTGATGTATGATGGGGGAGCAGGGACGGGCGTCGAAATAGAGAGCCTACAAAAATAAATGTCAGCAAAAAAAAAAAGCCATGAAAAAGAAAGAATACAGGTGGCCAATTTGCATGTAGAATGGAGAACAAAAGAAGTAGTGCAAATAAAAAAACACAGGATTGTGGGCAAGGATGACTGCAAGTAAACAACTGAAGACAATGATGTAGCTAAGGGAGCAAGGAAGAGCAGAAGAGCACACAAGTAACATGGTGCTCAGAGCTAAAAGGAGAACATAATGGGTGGCATAGGGTACCACTTGAAGTACAACACAAGTGAGATAGCTGGACTTTTTGTAGACAGGGCACATAAAGGGTAAAAGGGACACCTAAAAGCAGAACATTCACAAGGAAGGAGTCCTCAAGGGCAAGGTACACAGAAGAGGGGAGACCACTGGAGGCAGGACATATGGTATGGAGAACTATATATACAAACAAAATATTGGAATTTGCTGTCACCTTCCTGCTATATGGAGAACTATATAAACAGGATCCATTTTGTGTTGGAAGAGTCCCATACAGATGGGAGATTTCTAATGACTGGGAATGTGAGCCAGAGGGGGTCACAAGTGGCTTGGTACACACTTGATGGGAGGACCACCTGGGCATTAGCCTTCCCTAGTTAGGGGTGCTTCTGGTAGCCAGACATATGCAGGGTATAGGGAACCTATTTCTGATTGTCATGCATTGGTTGGAGGGAATTCCAGTGGCTGCGCATACGTGGGATTGGGGGGAGGCATATGGCAGCTAAGGATATATATAGGTAGACTAGAGGTAAACTTCAGTGACTGACGGCACTAAGGTTAAGGAAGGATCCCTAGTGGCTCGGTATATGTGGGATGGTGGATGGAACCTTAAGACGTAAAGATGTACTCCTAAAGTTGAGAGTGCATAAAGGGGAAGAATGTTGGGAAGCCAGCGTGCATATGACATAATGCAGACTGATGATGTCTAACATACACAGTGAAAGGGTTCTGTGGGGTTCATGCATAAAAAGGTAGGGACCAACAGGTTGAAAAAAGATCACTGTGTGGTTCGGCAAGAAGTTTACTTAGAGAGCATTAAATATATAGTGATTTGTGTGGATGACCCATGCTACACAGAACAACATGGGTGAACAAGGCAGGGTGGTTCACTATAGTTAGGGCATCTCAGCAAAAAGGACACTGGCTACACAGCTCAGGTAGCCCAGTGAACACAATGTGGGTGAAAAACAAAATACATTACAGGGAAAGCACAAAATGTGGGTGAAGGATACAGTCCTTTATTATCGCACGATTTTTATGTCCATCTCCCTGATGACCTCCTTTCCTCTCACCTCTACACCCGGCCCGCAATCCTAACACGGACACCCTGGACAGCGCCATGACAGCAGCAGCTAGTACTTAGTGAGCAGGCGCTGTCACTCCCTCACAATGTGTGGGCGCTGCCTTGAAGCTAATACAGCAATGTTGATTAAGGGAAGGCTGTGCATGTGAAATCAGCCACTTGAAATTATTTTCTACTTCTAATATAAATTCGAAGATGGTGTGTTTGAACTATGTTTGTATGATATTAGTACGCGAAAAGAATCTACTGAAAGACAAAGATCTCATGAAGGGCAGACCTCAATAAAGATGGAGTAAACTCGCAGACATCTTAGTACAGGAACAAGAGCGGAAGTAGGTTATATCTGCAGCAACACATGGACAAGGAGACTTGTGATTTATAAGAGTGAGGTAAACATCGGTGTAATCGGGGTCAAGAGTGTAAACAATGAACGGTTTATATAGTGGACTAGTGTAAGATTGAACTGGGTTTTTCAGTTCTCTTAGCTTGTATATGTTGCTAAGACTACATTTCCCAGCATCCAACCTACAGGCGGACTTGTGACCGTAAGGGGAGTCTATTGATGAAGATCTCCCTTTTTCAATAAAAATACATCTGGGGGTTTTTTAAATTAAGACCAAAACAGCACTGCGTTATATGTACACGACGTGTTTTTAGCCAATATGGTAAATGTAAGGGTTGACAATAATTCAATTGCAAGTTTCTATCCAATACGTTTTTTGTAGAAATAGACCAACGTGGTATTGAAAGCTTGTATTTTAATTCAAATATATAATCTACTAAATGCTCTTTATTTAAATGTAATAATATCCCATACGACGCAAATCATGTCACCTCTTCATGCCACTGCCCACTCTATCTACTTGGTGGTCTCCTCCCACTGTTCATTGTCACCTCAGTCAGAAAGGAATCATTCTGTGTTCCGTCTATTTTCGATTCACGTGTACTACCTGATAAGAAAAATAATGGAAATGGTGAAAGGTGTACTTTGTATATGCTGAAAACAGTGGTTTTTCATTGTGTAAATAATATGAAATTTGTGAACAGAAGTAGTGCAACTTCTTTGTCTGTGATATGCTTATACACAAGAAATATATCAAAACATCTGGTTGACAAAATAATGGTGGTTAAAATATATGCAATCAAAAGTATATTACAGTAACATGACAATGCATTACCATAAACCAGGGGTAACCGTAGCAACCCTGTTTGAAAGTATATGTGGCCACATTAAAAGAAATAAGTAGCTACATTATGGCACTTGCTGCAGGTGATGGGTGGGTAGCCATGGTGTAGTAGTGCATGCCACCTGTCAAAAATAAAAATAGTTTTTAATGTGTAATCTTAAAGGGACATGAAACCCAAATGTTTTCTTTCATGATTTAAAAAGAGCATGCAATTTTAAACTTTCTAATTTGCTTCATTCTCTTGATGTTCTTTGCCGAAAAGCATATCTAGATAGGATCAGAAGCTGCTGATTGGTGGCTGCACATAGATGCCTCGTATGATTGGCTCAAAATGTGCATTGCCATTTCTTCAACAAAGGATATCTAAAAAATTAAACAAATTCTATAATAGAAGTAAGTTGGAATGTTGTTTAAAATTGTATTCTCTTCCTGAATCATGAAAGAAAAAAAAAAGTGTTTTATGTCCTTTTAAGTGTGTGAAGGTCCAACACACCTGCCCTAAATGTACAAGCAAGTTTTAAAGTGAAGGTAAACTTTGATGACTAAAAGCCAGTTTTTAAAAATACTATTAAAAACAGGGGCACTTTCATTCATCAAAGTTTAGAAAGTAGCCGTTTTGTTTATAAACTTTCTTCTCTTCACAGCCGGAGCAGCTTCCCCCGCACAGAGATCCTCTCTTCACAAGTCAGCCATGACTAATCTGGCTTCCTCCAATCACGGCATGGCCTTAGGCAATGGTTCCTGAAGCCGGATTAGTCACTGATGACGTGTGAAGAGAGGATCTCCGGGTGGGAGAAGCTGCTCCGGCTGTTAAGAGAAGAAAGGTACGTTTTTAAACAAAACGGCTGCCTTCTAAACTTTGATGAATGAAAGTGCCCCTGTTTTTAATAGTATTTTTAAAAATCGGGCTTTCATTCATCAAAGTTTACCTTCACTTTTAAATGGTGAACTAGTGTTAATTACATTACCAAATATAGGAATGCTTACAGTTTCTAATAAAAATGCTTGTTTGTGACAAGTGCCCCAAGCATAATAAACACAGACCTAGATTTGCCAGATGTCCAGTAGTTTTGCAGGCTGTCAAGTATAATACACACACACATAAACACATACCTATACAAGTATATTCACAGTCACACCCATACACATATTTATTTACTCACTACTACTCCACCCCCTCTTTACATATGCTTAGCCATTGTGTTACACCTTATTGTGCAGTCATTTTTAATATTGTTTTTATTTTATACCATAACAAGTTAAATAATTCTACCTACAGTAATAAATTAAAGTGAAGGTCCATTTTGATGAATTAGTGCCCAGTTTTTAATAAACCTATTAAAAACAAGGGCACTTTAATTCATCAAAATTGACATTTCACTGTTTTTTTCAAAAAGTTACCTTTTAATCCTGAATGCCGCTCCAGCGATTCCCCCGGCCGTCGGAAGCCTCTGCAGACGTCGGAAATGACGAATCAGGCTTCCTCCAATCACAGCTTCCCCCCGTGGGGAATCTTGGCCTGATGCAACGCTGTGATTGTAGGAAGCCGGATTCGTCATTTTGGACCCGCGAAGACGGCTTGCGACGGTTGGAGGAAGTGCTGGAGCGGCTGCCAGGATTAAAAGGTAAGTTTTTGAAGAGAACAGTGAAATGCCAATTTTGATTAATTAAAGTGCCATTGTTTTTAATATGTTTATTAAAAACTGGGTACTAATTCATCAAATGGACCTTATGTGCATTGCACTTGGCAACATCAACTAGGGGTCCTGGGGAAGACGACAGCTGGGTAGAAAAAAACATAATTTATGTAAGAACTTACCTGATAAATTCATTTATTTCATATTGGCAAGAGTCCATGAGCTAGTGACGTATGTGATATACAATCCTACCAGGAGGGGCAAAGTTTCCCAAACCTCAAAATGCCTATAAATACACCCGTCACCACACCCACAATTCAGTTTAACAAATAGCCAAGTAGTGGGGTGATAAAGAAAGGAGTAAAAAGCATCAACAAAGGAATTTGGAAATAATTGTGCTTTATACAAAAAAAATCATAACCACCATAAAAAGGGTGGGCCTCATGGACTCTTGCCAATATGAAAGAAACAAATTTATCAGGTAAATTCTTACATAAATTATGTTTTCTTTCATGTAATTGGCAAGAGTCCATGAGCTAGTGACGTATGAGATATCAAATACCCAAGATGTGGAACTCCACGCAAGAGTCACTAGAGAGGGAGGGATAAAAATAAATAGCCATATGCTGAAAAATTAATCCACAACCCAAAATATAAGTTATTCTCATGAAGAAAAGAAAAACTTAAAACATTAGCAGAAGAATCAAACTGAAACAGCTGCCTGAAGAACTTTTCTACCAAAAACTGCATTTGAAGAAGCAAATACATCAAAACGGTAGAATTTAGTAAATGTATGCAAAGAGGACCAAGTTGCCGCTTAGCAAATCTGATCAACTGAAGCTTCATTCTTAAAAGCCCACGAAGTGGAGACTGATCTAGTAGAATGACCCAACTCTAAATAAGCTTGAAGAATCAAAAGCTTTAACCAAGAAGCCAAGGAAATAGCAGAAGCCTTCTGACCTTTCCTAGAACCAGAGAATATAACAAATAGAATAGAAGTCTTTCTGAAATCTTTAGTAGCTTCAACATAATATTTCAAAGCTCTCACCACATCCAAAGAATGTAAGGATTTTTCCAAAGGATTCTTAGGATTAGGACACAAGGAAGGGACAACAATTTCTTTACTAATGTTGTTAGAATTCACAACCTTAGGTAAGAACTTATATGAAGTCCGCAAAACCGCCTTATCCTGCTGAAAAATCAGAAAAGGAGATTCACAAGAAAGAGCAGAAAGCTCAGAAACTCTTCTAGCAGAAGAGATGGCCAAAAGGAACAACACTTTCCAAGAAAGTAGTTTAATGTCCAAAGAGTGCATAGGCTCAAATGGAGGAGCCTGTAACGCCCTCAAAAACAAATTAAGACTCCAAGGAGGAGAAATTGATTTAATGACTAGTTTAATACGAACTAAAGCCTGTACAAAGCAGTGAATATCAGGAAGAATAGCAATCTTTCTGTGAAATAAAACAGAAAGAGCAGAGATTTGTCCCTTCAAAGTACTTGCAGACAAACCTTTATCCAAACCATCCTGAAGAAACTGTAAAATTCTAGGAATTCTAAAAGAATGCCAAGAGAATTTATGAGAAGAACACCATGAAATGTAAGTCTTCCAAATTCGATAATAAATCTTCCTAGAGACAGATTTACGAGCTTGTAACATAGTATTAATTACTGAGTCAGAGAAACCTCTATAACTTAGCACTAAGCGTTCAATTTCCATACCTTCAAATTTAATGATTTAAGATCCTGATGGAAAAACGGACCTTGAGACAGTAGGTCCGGCCTTAACGGAAGTGGTCAGGGTTGGCAACTGGACATCCGAACAAGATCCGCATACCAAAACCTGTGGGGCCATGCTGGAGCCACCAGCAACACAAATGATTGTTCCATGATGATTTTGGAGATCACTCTTGGAAGAAGAACTAGAGGCGGGAAGATATAAGCAGGTTGATAACACCAAGGAAGTGTCAGCGCATCCACTGTTTCCGCCTGAAAATCCCTGGACCTGGTCAGGTACCTGGGAAGTTCCTTGTTTAGATGAGAAGCCATCAGATATATTTCTGGAAGACCCCACATCTGAACAATCTGAGAAAACATCTGGATGGAGAGACCACTCCCCTGGATGTAAAGTCTGACGGCTGAGATAATCCGCCTCCCAATTGTCTACACCTGGGATATGAACGGCAGAAATTAGACAGGAGCTGGATTCCGCCCAAACAAGTATCCAAGATACTTTTTTCATAGCTTGTGGACTGTGAGTTCCACCCTGATGATTGACATATGCCACTGTTGTAATATTGTCTGTCTGAAAACAAATGAACGGTTCTCTCTTCAACAGAGGCCAAAACTGAAGAGCTCTGAGAATTGCACGGAGTTCTAAAATATTGATTGGTAATCTCGCCTCTTGAGATTTCCAAACCCCTTGTGCTGTCAGAGATCCCCAGACAGCTCCCCAACCTGAAAGACTCGCATCTGTTGTGATCACAGTCCAGGTTGGCCGAACAAAAGAGGCCCCTTGAACTAAACGCTGGTGATTTAACCACCACGTCAGAGAGTGTTGAACATTGGGATTTAAGGATATTAATTGTGATATCTTTGTATAATCCCGGCACCATTGATTCATCATACAAAGCTGGAGAGGTTTCATGTGAAAACGAGCAAAAGGAATTGCGTCCGATGCTGCAGTCATGAGGCCTAAAACTTCCATGCACATAGCCACTGAAGGGAATGACTGAAACTGAAGGTGCCAACATGCTGCAACCAATTTCAAACATCTCTTGTCTGTTAGAGACAGAGTCATGGACACTGAATCTATCTGGAAACATATCCTTGCCCTTTCATGGATACATAATATCCATTTAGATAATATTTTTAGCACAAAGCCCAAAATTTGTGTTTTTCAATGCTGCAATAGAAGTGTGCACTTTTCAAATACAATATGCTAACTTGCTACTTACAACACACCACCAGACTTTGGACAGTGAGTAAATGTTGATTCAACATTCACTCACTAACTTTCACTCACCACTGTTAAATTTCCACTCGCCAATGGCTAGTGGGCTAGTGGAAATGTTGAGAGATGTGTATGTGTATATATATGTATATATATATATATATATATATATATATATATATATATATATATATATATATATATATATATATATATATGTGTATATGTGTGTGTATATATGTATGTGTGTATATGTGTGTGTATATATGTATGTGTGTATATGTGTGTGTGTGTGTATATATATATATATATATATATATATATATATATATATATATATATATATATATATATATATATATATATATATATACAGTGGGGCAAAAAAGTATTTAGTCAGCCACCAATTGTGCAAGTTCTCCCACTTTTCATCATAGGTATAACTCAACTATGAGAGACAAAATGTGGAAACAAATCCAGACAATCACATTGTCTGATTTGGAAAGAATTTATTTGCAAATTATGGTAGAAAATTAAGTATTTGGTCAATATCAAAAGTTCATCTCAATACTTTGTTATATATCCTTTGTTGGCAATGACAGAGGTCAAACGTTTTCTGTAAGTCTTCACAAGGTTGTCACACACTGTTGCTGGTATGTTGGCCCATTCCTGCATGCAGATCTCCTCTAGAGCAGTGATGTTTTGGGGCTGTCGCTGGGCAACACTGACTTTCAACTCCCTCCAAAGGTTTTCTATGGGGTTGAGATCTGGAGACTGGCTAGGCCACTCCAGGACCTTGAAATGCTTCTTACAAAGCCACTCCTTCATTGCCCGGGCGGTGTGTTTGGGATCATTGTCATGCTGAAAGACCCAGCCACATTTCATCTTCAATGCCCTTGCTGATGGAAGGAGGTTTGCACTCAAAATTTCACCATATATGGCCCCATTCATTCTTTCATGTACACGGATCAGTCGTCCTGTTCCCTTTGCAGAGAAACAGCCCCAAAGCATGATGTTGCCACCCCCATGCTTCACAGTAGGTATGGTGTTCTTTGGTTGCAACTCAGCATTCTCTCTCCTCCAAACACGACGAGTTGTGTTTCTACCAAACAGTTCTACTTTGGTTTTATCTGACCATATGACATTCTCCCAATCCGCTTCTGGATCATCCAAATGCTCTCTAGCATACTTCAGACGGGCCCGGACATGTACTGGCTTAAGCAGAGGGACACGTCTGGCACTGCAGGATCTGTGTCCCTGGCGGCGTAGTGTGTTACTGATGGTAGCCATTGTTACGTTGTTCCTTACTCTCTGCATATCATTCACTAGGTCCCCTCCGCGTGGTTCTGGGATGTTTGTTCACCGTTCTTGTGATCATTTTGACCCCACGTGGTGAGATCTTGTGTGGAGTTCCAGATCAAGGGAGATTATCAGTGGTCTTGTATGTCTTCCATTTTCTAATTATTACTCCAACAGTTGATTTCTTCACACCGAGCTGCTTGCCTATTGCAGATTCAGTCTTCCCAGCCTGGTGCAGGTCTACAATTTTGTTTCTGGTGTCCTTCGACAGCTTTTTGGTCTTCACCATAGTGGAGTTTGGAGAGTGACTGTTTGAGGTTGTGGACAGGTGTCTTTTATACTGATAACAAGTTCAAACAGGTGCCATTAATACAGGTAATGAGTGGAGGACAGAGGAGCCTCTTAAAGAAGAAGATACAGGTCAGTGAGAGCCAGAAATCTTGCTTGTTTGTAGGTGACCAAATACTTATTTTCCACCATAATATGCAAATAAATTCTTTCCAAATCGGACAATGTGATTGTCTGGATTTGTTTCCCCATTTTGTCTCTCATAGTTGAGGTATACCTATGATGAAAATTACATGCCTCTCTCATCTTCTTAAGTGGGAGAACTTGCACAATTGGTGGCTGACTAAATACTTTTTTGCCCCACTGTATGTATGTATGTGTATATATATATATATATATATATATATATGTATATCTCAAATGTCCCACATAGAACTGCACACCATATAAATGTTAGGATAGCTGCCAGGGTGCAATGTCAAAATAGATATCCACTGTTCCAAAAAAAGACAGCACTCACTGGACTTAAAAAAGTAAAATTTAACTTTTAATCATACAAAGGGTCAAAATCCAGGGGTAAACATGTCGTTTCGATGCCTAACTGGCATCTTTATCAAATGTCCCGAAAAGAAAAGAAGTAGTTCCTGAAAGGGCACATCAGCTATGCTTTCATTGGGACATCACATACATACAGTGCTGTCTTTTTTTGGAACTATATAAATATAAATATATATATATATATATATATATGTGAGTCGAAAGAGAAATTTCTCAATAGTGAATAGGCGCACTGCTATACAATTATGGATATTATAATAATAATAATATGCTGTATGGTGTATACATAAAAAAAGTTCAAAACCAATGAGGTGGTACAGGTTAGTTCTTTCCCAGCAAAATTCTGGTATAGGGTAAGTGATAGCGCTTACCAGAGCCAACCTCAATCCTATGAGGTAAGTGATCAGCAATGGGGTATAGATGGTCCCTTGGCAACTGTATGCTCCCTTGACAATCTCTTGGTATCTGTTTATCCTTGAAAATGGAGATCCTGGACTCTCTTATGAAGGCAGGAATGATCCTTTGGTTCTCTCTATGGTATTTGTTGAAGTACTGCAGTTTTTGGAGGAACTTGTTGGTGAAATGGCAATCTTGGACTCTCTATAGATTTCTTCTTCTTTCAGAAGCTTGGATGTCCAATATTCTCATAGATGTATAGAAATAAAGAGAGAAAACAAAAACATAGAGTAGTACTGCAAAGTGATATAAGCAGAGACTGAATGTTTATCCTGGTATAAAGTAAGTATATTGTGCTTACCAGAGCAAACCTCAATCCTATGAGGTAAGTGATCAGCAAGGGGTTAAAGATGGTTTTGTGGATGTTGAGAGTAATACCTAGTATTTTTTCCTGTCAGTGGGAATGGCAATCCTGGACTCTCTTACTCCAGCAGGGATGGTCCTTAGGCTCCCTCTTTGTTGGTATCTTAAAGAATGTCTTGGGTGACCTTTGTAACAATGAAATCCTGGGCTCTCTGAGTATTTGTTCTCTCTTTTGATAGTGGGATGTCACGTGTCCTCACAAGAGATTAGTGATAAAATACAAGAAGCAGAGACAAAGACATAGTGTGATACCGTAAAAATGAAGAGCTATTTATTACAGACAGATAATAAAAAATGTGCTTACATTAAAAACCTTCAAAATTTATATGAGGTTAAAATGGCATAGAAATACCCTGAAAATCACTCTATGTTCAGGGATGTGCTGAAATTGAATAAGTTTAGAAGTGCAGAATCTGGTTGTTGAGCTGCAATAACATGGTGTTATAAAAGTGGCACTGGAGTTAGCAGCACTAATATGGTCTGTAAATTCCAAAAGAGGCAACCGGCAATGTTATTTTGTTTATGCCGTGGTGAGCATCAATGTGTAATCCACAATAGTAAAGTGCAGGGATACAATGCTATTTTCAATACAGTACCGGTAGTTGGCAGGAGGAATGTAGAATGAATGAATGTAGATGCCGATTCTAGCAGGACCTGTCAGCCCACTTAGTAGTGAAAACCTTACGCGTTTCGAAGTAATAACGATACTTCTTCTTCAGAGGTAAAAAAGTGTACTGACAGGCTTCGGCATTTTCCCGGTTTAAAAAGGCTGCTAAGGGGGCGTGAAGTTCAGGCCTGCTAGGATGTACGGCTAACAAACGTGTGACGTCTACGTGATTCCGTGTACGCATATAATTGGTCACAAAGCTGGTTGCTATGGAAACTTAGAGACGCTACAGGGAATGTGTGTGTTGATACTTGTAATGCGCTGAAGAGCTAAGAATTGCACCAAGGTATTACAGCGGTGTTCTTTGTATTAAAAACAAATACTGGGCTAGCTTAAGTATATTGGAGACTTTCGTCAAAATATTGGACTTGGATCCTAGAGGTTTCGATAATCAAATTGACATTTTTGTTAAAACGATCCCAAAGTTAATATGCACCGAAAACAAAATATTACTAAAATGTATATTGAAAGACAAAATACTGCTAATTAACCTGTCGTATACTGAAGGGCCAAGTATTACATCAAAGGACTACAGCAGTGTTATTTGTTTAGTAAATAAATACTGGGCTAGCCATAAATATATGGGGGTCTTTAATTAAAATATTGGACTTAGATCATAAAGGTTTCAATAATCAGATTAACGCTTTGTTAAAACGGTCCCATGGTTAATATGCAGGGAAACCAAAGGAGTTCTAAAATGTATATTGAAAGACAAAAAACTGCAATTTAAGGTGTAAAGTTAATAACAATAAATAGATAAAAGGTAGACTATATTTTCATGTATATCTACTAATCTCTGGGAGATAAAATGTGAGTAGGGCCCTAGAGAGTTGCTCCGGGCTTTTATTACGATAGGCTAGTATACTCACTAGCATAGACTCTGTGGATTTTTGTCATATTGGAGAAGGGGGTAGAAATTGCTTGTGGTCCCAACCAGTTTTGGATTCAGGGGCCATTTGGATATGCCTCATAAGTGTAGTACTACTTATTGGTCGTGCTGATTTAGTATCTATGGCAATAGGAAAGATGAAATTATGTATTTGTGTACATATGTTTATATACCGTGTAAGGATAGTGTATATAATTCTATGAGGATTGAATTTTAGTGGAAAGACCGATTTTTAGAGGAAGGCTGCAAGATCTATATCCTCATTGAGCCCCATAGGGGTCATGGTGCCCATATTATGTATCCAGTATGTTTCTTGTTGGCGTAATTTTAGGAACCTGTCTCCTCCTCTTTTGGGAACTGATACTTGTTCTAAAATCGTTCCTTTTAGCAATGTTTGGTCTTGGTTATGAATTTTTTTTGAAATGTCGAGAGACACTGTGTCCTTTATAGCCTGCCTCTATATTTTTCAAATGTTCTAATAGCCGTACCTTATATGGGCGTTTCGTGCGGCCTATATATTGTAGTTTACATGGGCATTCAAGGAGGTAAACCACAAAGGTACTTTTGCAGTTGGTTAAAGTGTTAATTTCACAGGTTTTGTTAGGATATGTTTTTGAATTTATTATTTTAGTGGGTTTTTTTCCTTCATAGGCATGCTCACAGCCTTTGCAGTTAGCCCTATTGCACTTGAAGAATCCCTTTGTATTAGAGGTTAGCCAGTTAGTTTTGGACTGTGTTGCTTTCAGTTGACTGGGCGCTAGGATTTGTTTTAAACATTTATTTTTTCTGAACGTAATTTTAGGTGCTTTGCCTATACTATTTTTAAGAAACTTATCCTGTTCAAGTATAGGCCAATATTTTTTGAGTATTTTCTTAATTTCAGGGGCTGCTTCATTGTAAGTGGTTAACATTCCTAGTTTTTTGTTGTTATTCTCAGTGGATTTTCGACCTTATTCTTTATTTGTAATGAGAAGTTGTTTTCTATCTAATTTTTGAACTTTTTTAAATGAATTATCTATCAATTTTTTAGGATAGCTTTTTTCTACTAATTTATCTTTAAGTAATTTGGCTTCTTTGATGAAGTCTTTGTCTTTTGTACAATTTCTTTTGAGCCGCTGGAATTGTCCGTATGGGATATTCTGAATCCAGGGCTTGTAATGGCCGCTATCTGCACGAAGATACCCATTACAATCAGTGCTTTTTCGGTATAGTTTGGTGTATATATCAGTATTTTCGTGAAATAGAGTCAAGTCAAGAAACTCTATGGACTCCTGTTCAATTTTTGATGTGAATTGAAGGTTAAAAGTATTGGTATTTATGTGTTGAATAAATTTTGTAATGGTTGTTTCGTCCCCTTCCCAGATTAGTATAATATCGTCTATATACCTGCCCCACCAGATGATATTTTTGTGAAAGGGATTGTTGCAGTATATGTACGAATCTTCCCAGAGACCCATATATATATATATATATATATACACACACTCACACTCATATGCAAAAGTTTAGGCGCCCCTGACAATTTCCATGATTTTCATTTATAAATAATTGGGTGTTTGGATCAGAAATTTCATTTTGATCTATCAAATAACTGAAGGACACAGTAATATTTCAGTAGTGAAATGAGATTTATTGGATTAACAGAACATGTGCAATATGCATCAAGACGAAACTAGACAGGTGCATAAATTTGGGCACCCCAACAGAAATATTGCATCAATATTTAGTAGAGCCTCCTTTAGCAGAAATAACAGCCTCTAGACGCTTCCTATAACCTGTAATGAGTGTCTGGATGAAGGTATTTTGGACCATTTCTCCTTGCAAAACATCTCCAGTTCAGTTAGGTTTGATGGTTGCCGAGCATGGACAGCCCGCTTCAAATCAACCCACAGATTTTCAATGATATTCAGGTCTGGGGACTGGGATTGCCATTCCAGAATATTGTACTTGTTCCTCTGCATAAATGCCAATGTAGATTTTGAGCAGTGTTTTGGGTCGTTGAAATATCCAGCCCCGGCGTAACTGCAACTTTGTGACTGATTCCTCAACATTTTTTTCAAGTATCTGCTGATACTGAGTGGAATCCATGCGACCCTCAACTTTAACAAGATTCCCGGTACCAGCTCTGGCCACACAGCATGATGGAACATCCACCAAATTTTACTGTGGGTACCAAGTGTTTGTCTTGGAAACGCTGTGTTCTTTTGCCACCATGCATAACGCCCCTTCTTATGACCAAATAACTCAATCTTTGTTTCATCAGTCCACAGCACCTTCTTCCAAAATGAAGCTGGCTTGTCCAAATGTGCGTTTGCATACCTCAAGCGACTCTGTTTGTGGCATGTGTGCAGAAAAGACTTCTTCCACATCACTCTCCCATACAGCTTCTCCTTGTGCAAAGTGCGCTGAATTGTTGAACGATGCACAGTGACACCATCTGCAGCAAGATGGTGTTGGATGTGGTCTGTGGGCTGTTTTTGACCGTTCTCACCATCCTTTGCCTTTTCCTCTCCGATATTTTACTAGGCCTGCCACTTCTGGCCTTAACAAGAACTGTGCCTGTGGTCTTCCATTTCCTCACAGTGGGCACTGACAGCTTAAATCTCTGCGATAGCTTTTTGTAGCCTTCCCCTAAACCATAATATTGAACAATCTTTCTTTTCAGGTCACTTGAGAGTTGTTTTGAGGCCCCCATGTTGCCACTCTTCAGAGGAGAGTCAAAGAGAACAACAACATGCAACTGGCCAACTTAAATACCTTTTCTCATGATTGGATGCACCTGTCTATGAAGTTCAAGGCTTAATGGGCTCATCAAACCAATGGTGTGTTCCAATTAATCAGTGCTAGGTAGTTACAGGTATTCAAATCAACAAAATGACAAGGGTGCCCAAATATATGCACCTGTCTAATTTTGTTTGGATGCATATTGCACATATTCTGTTAATCCAATAAACCTCTTTTCACTACTGGAATATTACTGTGTACTTCAGTTATTTGATAGATCAAAATTAAATTTCTGATCCAAACACCCAATTATTTATAAATATAAATCATGGTAATTGTCAGGGGTGCCTATACTTTTGCATACAACAGTGTGTGTGTGTGTGTACACACACACACACACACATTGTCATATACCAGGGGTCTCAAACTTAAATTACCTTGGGCCACTGGACAAGTTCTCTTCTCCCATGGGGGCTGCTTGCAAAATTTCCAAAGACAAAATTAAACTAAATACAGTACTAGTTAGTGCTTGCTGTTTGCTCTGAGTTAGATGAGCCATGGCTGCCTTAACCCCTTAATGACCACAGCACTTTTCCATTTTCTGTCCATTTGGGACCAAGGCTATTTTTACATTTTTGCGGTGTTTGTGTTTAGCTGTAATTTTCTTCTTACTCATTTACTGTACCCACACATATTATATACTGTTTTTCTCGCCATTAAATTGACTTTCTAAAGATACCATTATTTTCATCATATCTTATAATTTACTATAAAAAATTTTTATAAAATATGAGGAAAAATGGAAAAAAAACACACTTTTTCTAACTTTGACCCCCAAAATCTGTTACACATCTACAACCACCAAAAACACCCATGCTAAATAGTTTCTAAATTTTGTCCTGAGTTTAGAAATACCCAATGTTTACATGTTCTTTGCTTTTTAGTTATAGGGTAATAAAATACAAGTAGCACTTTGCTATTTCCAAACCATTTTTTTTTTTTTCAAAATTAGCGCTAGTTATATTAGAACACTGATATCTTTCAGGAATCTCTGAATATCCATTGACATGTATATATTTTTTTTAGTAGACAACCCAAAGTATTGATCTAGGCCCATTTTGGTATATTTCATGCCACCATTTCACCGTCAAATGCGATCAAATACAAAAAATCGTTCACTTTTTCACAAATTTTTTTCACAAATGTTTGGTTTCTGACTGAAATTATTTACAAACAGCATGTGCAATTATGGCACAAATGGTTGTAAATTCTTCTCTGGGATCCCCTTTGTTCAGAAATAGCAGACATATATGGCTTTGGCGTTGCTTCTTGGTAATTAGAAGGCCACTAAATGCCACTGCGCACCACACGTGTATTATGCCCAGCAGTGAAGGGGTTAATTAGGGAGTATGTAGGGAGCTTTTTGGGGTAATTTTAGCTTTAGTTTAGTGTAGTAGACAACCCCAAGTATTGATCTAGGCCAATTTTGGTATATTTCATGCCACCATTTCACAGCCAAATGCGATCAAATAAAAAAAAAAATGTTACATTTTTCACAATTTTAGGTTTCTCACTGAAATCATTTACAAACAGCATGTGCAATTATGGCACAAATGGTTGTAAATGCTTCTCTGGGATCCCCTTTGTTCAGAAATAGCAGACATATATGGCTTTGGCATTGCTTTTTGGTAATTAGAAGGCTGCTAAATGCCGCTGCGCACCACACATGTATTATGCCCAGCAGTGCAGGGGTTAATTAGGTAGTTTGTAGGGAGCTTGCAGGGTTAATTTTAGCTTTAGTGTAGAGCCCAGCCTCCCACCTGAAACATCAGACCCCCTGGTCCCTCCCAAACAGCTCTCTTCCCTCCCCCACCCCACAATTGTCCCCGCCATCTTAAGTACTGGCAGAAACTCTGCCAGTACTAAAATAAAAGGTATATTTGGGCTTTTTTTTGTTTTGTTTTTTTAGCATATTTACATATGCTTCTGTGTAGGATCCCCCTTATCCCCCAACCTCACTGATCCTCCACCAAACAGCTCTCTAACTCTCCCCCTCTGCCTTAATGGGCGCCATCTTGGGAACTGGCTGCTGTCTGCCAGTACCCAGTTTAGTAAAAAAAAGTCTACAGAAAAGGGCAGTTTTTTAAAAAAAAAAAAGCAGTGTAGCTTCCCCCCCCAAGACCAACCCCCCACCCCAAGACCAACCCCCCACCCCTTCCAGATGCCTTAGATGCGTATTTAAAACTTTTTTTTTTGTACTGTTCTCAACATTTTTCTCTTGTTAAGTGTGTTCAGTCCACGGGTCATCCATTACTTATGGGATATATTCTCCTTCCCAACAGGAAGTTGCAAGAGGATCACCCAAGCAGAGCTGCTATATAGCTCCTCCCCTCACATGTCATATCCAGTCATTCTCTTGCAACCCTCAACAAAGAAGGAGGTCGCGAGAGGAGCTGGAGTTTTACTTAATTATTCTTCAATCAAAAGTTTGTTATTTTAAAATGACACCGGAGTGTGCCGTTTTTTGTATCTCAGGCAGTATTTGGAGAAGAATCTGCCTGTGTTTTTCTATGATCTTAGCAGACGTAACTAAGATCCGCTGGCTGTTCTCGATATTCTGAGGAGTAGGGTAACTTCAGAAAGAGGGGAATAGCATGCGGGGTCCCCCGCAAATGAGGTATGTGCAGTACATTATTTTCTGGGAATGGAATTGACTAAGAAAATACTGCTGTTACCCATATGATGTAAGTACAGCCTTAAATGCAGTAGTAGCGACTGGTATCAGGCTGATAAATGTATGCGCAGTTGAGTTATTTTCTAGGGACTAGAATTTGACTGAGAAAATACTGTTAATACTGAAATAATGTTTAAGCCTTATCTGCAGTGGAAGCGACTGGTAGCAGGCTTAGTGATAACTTTACATGACATTGAAAAATGTTGTTTTTTAAAACGTTTACTGGCATGTTATTCGTTTTGTGAGGTACTTTGGTGATAAATCTTTTGGGCATGATTTTTTTCCACATGGCTAACGTATTTTTCTGCATAGAAACCGTTATATCAGGTCTCCCACTGTTGTAATATGAGTGGGAGGGACCTTGTTTTAGCGCCTTGTTGCGCAGTTAAAATTCTAGCACAGTCTTTCTGTTTCTTCCTCCTTGATCCAGGACGTCTCTAGAGAGCTCAGGGGTCTGCAAAATTCGTTTTTGAGGGAGGTAATCAGCCACAGCAGATCTGTGACAGTGTGTTTGACTGTGATTAAAGCGTTAATTCTTAATTTGATATCCGTTGTTGGGTATATGAGGGGTTAATCATCCTTTTGCTACTGGGTGCAATCCTCTGCTAATTAATACACTATAACTGAATTAGTTTTCTTTGATAATTCAACTGTGTTTTTAAAAGCGCTGCAGTGTTTTTTTATATTTGCTTGTAAACTTATTGAGAGTGATTTCCAAGCTTGCTAGCTTCATTGCTAAGTCTGTGTTACGGTTACCCTTAGTCTCGCTGAGAGATGGACCGCTTAGTAGCCTGGATTCCTATTGCTGAAGAGGGGAGAAACTGCTTTCCATAGTATTCTATATGAGTCTCGCAAATGTAGAATAATCCCCCTTAGCTGTAGTACAGCTAGGATACCCTTCTGCCCACAAAAACGAGTCAACGCTGCGATTGAGGGACAACCAAGAACTGAGGACTGGGATGCCCAGCCTGCTTTTTATTTAGGTTACATGCACACAGGGCACTCCCAGGGGGGGAAGCATAAAATCCCCCATCACACATTTAGACAAAGCCCTTGGACAGGCCACCGCAGATAACAAGTACACACAAGAAAACAATTGAGTCCTTCTTATCACCTAGCAGTGAATGCTTATCACAAACTTAATTACAGTACACAATATGCTAGGAAACCTGCCTCAGAAAATAGTTTTCTCAAAACTGAACAGAGTTAACCCTTTATGAAATGATACTTGTTACAGTTTTCTTGGAGCCCTTCTTAGGCGCTGGCTTGGCTGGTTCAGGCATTGCTGCTGGGAAATAAGTTTCTTCACAACAAAATAACTAATGCTTCTGTAACAGTGCTCCCTTTCTGTGGAACACTCTGGCAGACACGGTCTGACCCCTTTTCGGGGCAGACTAAGGCTGTCCAGACCGCTGGTTATGCGGGGCTGAGGTCGGTTTGTCTGGACAACCCGTCGGCGTTGCCATTCTGTTTCCCAGGTCTGTAAGTAATGGTGAAATTGAAGGGTTTCAACGATAAACTCCAACGTAATAGCCTGCCATTATCTCCAGAGACCCGGTTCAGCCACACCAACGGGTTATGGTCGGTGACCAGAGTGAACTCCTGCCCATATAAATAGGGAGTCAATTTCTTTAATGCCCCCACCAAAGCCAAACACTCCTTTTCGACCGCTGCATAGCTGACTTCGCGGGGCAGGAGCTTCCGGCTGATGTAGGCAACTGGATGCTCCCCTCCATCTTCGCCTACTTGGCTGAGGACGGCTCCCAGCCCGAACATGGAAGCATCTGTATGGACGATAAAACGTTTGTTAAGGGCTGGAGCCGCCAAGACAGGAGCGTTAATTAGAGCATTTTTGAGAGCCTGGAAAGCCGTTTCACAGTGGGGAGACCACAGGACCTGTCGAGGTAAGTTCTTCTTGGTCAAGTCAGTCAGGGGTTTGGCAAGTGTGCTGTAGTCTGGTACGAACCGTCTATAGTACCCTGCCGTGCCCAGGAAGGCTAGGACCTGAGTCTTAGTGATGGGGGTGGGCCAATTGGCGACAGCTTCTATCTTGGCCGGCTCTGGTCGCTGCTTTCCACACCCCACCCGGTGACCCAGGTACTGTACCTCGGCCATCCCAAAGTGGCATTTTTCTGGCTTCAGAGTCAGGCCAGCAGCCCGGATCTGATCCAGAACCATTCCTATGTGAGCTAAGTGGTCCTCCCATGACTCACTGTGGATCGCTATGTCGTCCAGGTAGGCGCAAGCAAAACTCTGGAAGCCATCCAGGAGCCTATCCACCAAGCGCTGGAATGTAGCTGGGGCATTCTTCATCCCAAACGGCATTACCCTAAACTGATATAAGCCGAATGGGGTGACGAATGCCGACTTGGGGATAGCCTCCGGGGCCAGGGGAATCTGCCAGTAACCTTTGCAGAGGTCAATAGTGGTCAGGTAATTTCCCCTGGCTATACGATCGAGTAGCTCGTCTACCCTGGGCATAGGGTAAGCGTCCGTCACGGTCTTTTCATTGAGCCTCCGATAGTCTACGCAGAACCGGGTGGTCCCATCTTTCTTGGGCACCAAGACAACTGGGGAGGCCCAGGGACTATCGGAGGGCTCAATTACCCTGAGTTGGAGCATCTCATCGATCTCCTTCTTCATTCCTATCCTAACTGCTTCGGGGATTCGGTACGGAGCCTGGCGCAAGGGAGCTTGTCCCGGAGTATCTACCTGGTGGGTGGTTAAAGTAGTGTATCCTGGCTTCGGGGAGAAGGTGAGGTGTTTGGACTGTAGGAGTTGGTTGAGCTGCTCCCTTTCAGTGGGGCTAAGTCGGTCTCCTATCTGAACCTGAGCCACTATACCTGTGGGGAGACTCTTCTCTAATAGGTCTGGAATGGGTAGACTGTCGGGGCCTTCCTGAGGGGAACAACATACGGCCGTCACGTTCTCTGGTCGATCAAAATATTCCTTGAGCATGTTTACATGGAATGTCTTTCTAAGATTGTTGTCGTGGCAGCTAGCTATCACATAAGTGGTGTCTCCCCTTTTCTCTACGATCTGGTAGGGGCCCTGCCAGGACGCCTGCAATTTGTCTGTCTTCACCGGCTTAAGTACTAACACCTTTTGTCCTATGGTAAAGATTCTCTTTCGGGCCCCCCGATCGTACCATACTTTCTGTCTTCTCTGGGCCGACTGGAGATTAGCCCGCACGGATTTGGCTAATTGCTCCATTCGGTCCCTGAGTTCCAGCACGTATGGCACAATGGGGACACCGTCAGTCTCCATCTCTCCCTCCCAGTGCTCCCGGATCAGGTTTAGGGGTCCCCGTACCTTTCTTCCGTAGAGCAACTCGAAGGGAGAGAACCCTGTCGTTTCCTGGGGCACCTCCCGATAAGCAAAAAGGAGGTGCGGCAGGAAGCGTTCCCAGTCTCGGTATTCCTGAGTGAACGTCTTGAGCATTTGCTTGAGGGTCCCATTGAACCTCTCACACAGCCCGTTCGTCTGGGGGTGGTATGGGGAGCTCAGGAGGGACTTAATTTTGCAAACCTGCCAGAGTTGTTGGGTCAATTCAGCCGTAAATTGGGTGCCTCGGTCGGATAGGATTTCTTTTGGAAATCCTACCCGGGAGAACACCTGTACTAGTGCATTCGCTACCGTATCCGCTTGTATGTTGGATAGGGCGACAGCCTCTGGGTACCTGGTAGCGTAGTCCACTACGGTAAGAATGTAGCGCTTACCGGAGGGACTAGGGGTAGCCAGTGGTCCCACTAGGTCAATTCTGCGATCAGCTCTCTCCTCGGCCGGTTGCTGGCGTACCCCCCTCTGCTTTCAAGTAAATCCTTTAGGGTTGTACGCTTCAATTTTTCATAAGCGCTCTCCATCCGTTCTGTACCTCTCCTAGGAAATCCAGGAAAAATCCCACCGCTGCCGCCAAATGTTACGGTTACCCTTAGTCTCGCTGAGAGATGGACCGCTTAGTAGCCTGGATTCCTATTGCTGAAGAGGGGAGAAACTGCTTTCCATAGTATTCTATATGAGTCTCGCAAATGTAGAATAATCCCCCTTAGCTGTAGTACAGCTAGGATACCCTTCTGCCCACAAAAACGAGTCAACGCTGCGATTGAGGGACAACCAAGAACTGAGGACTGGGATGCCCAGCCTGCTTTTTATTTAGGTTACATGCACACAGGGCACTCCCAGGGGGGGAAGCATAAAATCCCCCATCACACATTTAGACAAAGCCCTTGGACAGGCCACCGCAGATAACAAGTACACACAAGAAAACAATTGAGTCCTTCTTATCACCTAGCAGTGAATGCTTATCACAAACTTAATTACAGTACACAATATGCTAGGAAACCTGCCTCAGAAAATAGTTTTCTCAAAACTGAACAGAGTTAACCCTTTATGAAATGATACTTGTTACAGTTTTCTTGGAGCCCTTCTTAGGCGCTGGCTTGGCTGGTTCAGGCATTGCTGCTGGGAAATAAGTTTCTTCACAACAAAATAACTAATGCTTCTGTAACAGTCTGTTTAAACATGTCTGATACAGAGGAATCTGCTTGTTCATTGTGTTCAAAATCCGATGTGGAGCCCAATAGAAATATGTGTACCAATTGTATTGATATTACTTTGAATAAAAGTCAATCTGTACCGATAAAGAAATTATCACCAGACGACGAGGGGGAAGTTATGCCGTCTAACTCTCCTCACGTGTCAGTACCTTCGTCTCCCGCTCGGGAGATGCGTAAGATTGAGACGCCAAGTACATCAAGGCCCTTACAAATCACTTTACATGATATGGCTAATGTTATGAAAGAAGTATTATACAATATGCCCGAATTAAGAGGCAAGCGCGATAGCTCTGGGTTAAGGACAGAGCGCGCTGATGACACGAGAGCCATGTCTGATACTGCGTCACAATTTGCAGAACATGAGGACGGTGAGCTTCATTCTGTCGGTGACGGTTCTGATCCGGGGAGACCGGATTCAGAAATTTCAAATTTTAAATTTAAGCTTGAGAACCTCCGCGTGTTACTAGGGGAGGTGTTAGCGGCTCTGAATGATTGTGACACGGTGGCAATCCCAGGGAAATTATGTAGGTTGGATAGATACTATGCGGTACCGGTGTGTACTGACGTTTTTCCTATACCAAAAAGGCTTACAGAAATTATTAGTAAGGAGTGGGATAGACCCGGTGTGCCCTTTTCCCCTCCTCCGATATTTAGAAAAATGTTCCCTATAGACGCCACCACACGAGACTTATGGCAGACGGTCCCTAAGGTGGAGGGAACAGTTTCTACTTTAGCTAAGCGTACCACTATCCCGGTGGAGGATAGCTGTGCTTTCTCAGATCCAATGGATAAAAAATTAGAGGGTTACCTTAAGAAAATGTTTGTTCAACAAGGTTTTATATTGCAGCCTCTTGCATGCATTGCGCCTGTCACGGCTGCAGCGGCATTCTGGTTTGAGTCTCTGGAAGAGGCGATTCGCACAGCACCATTGGATGAGACTTTGAGCAAAGTTAGAACGCTTAAACTAGCTAATGCGTTTGTTTCAGATGCCGTAGTGCATTTAACCAAACTTACGGCTAAAAATTCCGGATTCGCCATACAGGCGCGTAGGGCGCTATGGCTTAAATCCTGGTCAGCAGATGTAACTTCTAAGTCTAAACTACTTAACATTCCCTTCAAAGGGCAGACCTTATTCGGGCCCGGCTTGAAGGAAATTATTGCTGACATTACGGGAGGTAAGGGCCACACCCTTCCTCAGGACGGGGCCAAATCAAAGGCCAAACAGTCTAATTTTCGTGCCTTTCGTAACTTCAAGGCAGGAGCAGTATCAACTTCCTCTGCTCCAAAACAGGAAGGAACTACTGCTCGTTTCAGACAGGGTTGGAAGGGCAACCAGTCATGGAACAAGGGCAAGCAGGCCAGAAAGCCTACTTCCGCCCCTAAGACAGCATGAAGACAGGGCCCCCTCTCCGGAGACGGATCTAGTGGGGGGCAGATTTTCTCTCTTCGCCCAGGCTTGGGCAAGAGATGTACAGGATCCCTGGACGTTGGAGATTGTATCTCAGGGATACCTTCTGGATTTCAAAACTTCTCCTCCACAAGGGAGGTTTCATCTGTCAAGGTTATCAACAAACCTAGTAAAGAAAGAGGCATTTCTACAATGTGTACAAGACCTCTTAGTGATGGGAGTGATCCACCCTGTTCCGCGAACGGAACAAGGGCAAGGGTTTTACTCAAATCTGTTTGTGGTTCCCAAAAAAGAGGGAACATTCAGACCAATCTTGGACTTAAAAATCTTAAACAAATTCCTAAGGGTTCCATTGTTCAAGATGGAAACCATTCGGACCATCCTACCCATGATCCAAGAGGGTCAATATATGACCACAGTGGACTTAAAGGATGCCTACCTTCACATACCGATTCACAAAGATCATTATCGGTACCTAAGGTTTGCTTTTCTAGACAGGCATTACCAGTTTGTAGCTCTTCCCTTCGGGTTAGCTACGGCTCCGAGAATTTTTACGAAGGTTCTGGGCTCACTTCTGGCGGTACTAAGACCACGAGGCATAGCGGTGGCTCCGTACCTAGACGACATTCTGATACAAGCGTCAAGTTTTCAAAATGCAAAGTCTCATACAGAGATAGTTCTAGCATGGGTGGAAAGTGAACGTGGAAAAGAGTTCTCTGTTACCACTCACAAGGGTTCCTTTTCTAGGGACTCTTATAGATTATGTAGAGATGAAGATTTACCTGACGGAGTCCAGGTTATCAAAGATTCTCAATGCTTGCCGTGTCCTTCACTCTATTCCAAGCCCATCAGTAGCTCAGTGCATGGAAGTAATCGGCTTAATGGTCGCGGCAATGGACATAGTGCCATTTGCGCGCCTGCATCTCAGACCGCTGCAACTATGCATGCTAAGTCAATGGAACGGGGATTACTCAGATCTGTCCCCTTTGCTAAATCTGGACCAGGAGACCAGAGATTCTCTTCTCTGGTGGTTGTCTCGGGTTCATCTGTCCAAAGGAATGACCTTTCGCAGACCAGATTGGATGATTGTAACAACAGATGCCAGCCTACTAGGCTGGGGAGCAGTCTGGAATTCCCTGAAGGCTCAGGGATCGTGGACCCAGGAGGAGAAACTCCTCCCAATAAACATTCTAGAATTAAGAGCAATATTCAATGCTCTTCTAGCTTGGCCTCAGTTAGCAACACTGAGGTTCATCAGATTTCATTCGGACAACATCACGACTGTGGCTTACATCAATCATCAAGGGGGAACCAGGAGTTCCCTAGCGATGTTGGAAGTCTCGAAGATAATTCGCTGGGCAGAGTCTCACTCTTGCCACCTGTCAGCGATCTACATCCCAGGCGTGGAGAACTGGGAGGCGGATTTTCTAAGTCGCCAGACTTTTCATCCGGGGGAGTGGGAACTTCACCCGGAGGTATTTGCTCAACTGATTCGTCGTTGGGGCAAACCGGATCTGGATCTCATGGCATCTCGCCAGAACGCCAAGCTTCCTTGTTACGGATCCAGGTCCAGGGACCCGGGAGCGGTGCTGGTAGATGCACTAGCAGCCCCTTGGGTTTTCAACATAGCTTATGTGTTTCCACCTTTTCCGTTGCTACCTCGACTGATTGCCAGGATCAAACAGGAGAGAGCATCGGTGATGCTGGTAGCGCCTGCGTGGCCACGCAGGACCTGGTATGCAGACCTAGTGGACATGTCGTCCTGTCCACCATAGTCTCTACCCCTGAGGCAGGATCTTCTAATTCAGGGTCCTTTCAACCATCCAAACCTAATTTCTCTGAGGCTGACTGCTTGGAAATTGAACGCTTGATTCTATCAAAGCGTGGGTTTTCGGATTCGGTTATTGATACATTAATACAGGCTCGGAAACCTGTTACCAGAAAAATTTACCATAAGATATGGCGTAAATATTTATATTGGTGTGAATCCAAGAGTTACTCATGGAGTAAGGTTAGGATTCCTAGGATACTGTCCTTTCTACAAGAGGGTTTAGAAAAGGGCTTATCCGCTAGTTCACTAAAGGGACAGATTTCTGCTCTGTCTATTCTTTTACACAAGCGTCTGGCAGAGAATCCAGACGTCCAGGCTTTTTGTCAGGCTTTGGCTAGAATTAAACCTGTATTTAAAACTGTTGCTCCTCCTTGGAGCTTAAACTTGGTTCTTAAAGTTCTGCAGGGTGTTCCGTTTGAACCCCTTCATTCCATTGATATTAAACTTTTATCTTGGAAAGTTCTGTTTTTGATGGCTATTTCCTCGGCTCGAAGAGTCTTTGAGTTATCTGCCTTACATTGTGATTCCCCTTATCTGATCTTTCATTCAGACAAGGTAGTCCTGCGTACTAAACCTGGGTTTTTACCTAAGGTTGTTTCTAACAGGAATATCAATCAAGATATTGTTGTTCCATCATTATGTCCTAATCCTTCTTCAAAGAAGGAACGTCTTTTGCATAATCTAGACGTAGTCCGTGCCCTGAAGTTTTACTTACAGGCAACTAAAGATTTTCGGCAAACTTCTTCTCTGTTTGTCGTTTACTCTGGACAGAGGAGAGGTCAAAAGGCTTCGGCTACCTCTCTCTCTTTTTGGCTTCGTAGCATAATACGTTTAGCCTATGAGACTGCTGGACAGCAGCCTCCTGAACGAATTACAGCTCATTCCACTAGAGCTGTGGCTTCCACCTGGGCCTTTAAGAATGAGGCCTCTGTTGAACAGATTTGCAAGGCTGCAACTTGGTCTTCACTTCATACTTTTTCCAAATTTTACAAATTTGACACTTTTGCTTCTTCGGAGGCTGTTTTTGGGAGAAAGGTTCTACAGGCAGTGGTTCCTTCTGTTTAATGTTCCTGCCTTGTCCCGCCCATCATCCGTGTACTTTAGCTTTGGTATTGGTATCACATAAGTAATGGATGACCCGTGGACTGAACACACTTAACAAGAGAAAACATAATTTATGCTTACCTGATAAATTTATTTCTCTTGTAGTGTGTTCAGTCCACGGCCCGCCCTGTCTTTTTTGTGGCAGGTTCTAAATTTTAAATTATAACTCCAGTCACCACTGCACCCTATAGTTTCTCCTTTCTCGTCTTGTTTCGGTCGAATGACTGGATATGACATGTGAGGGGAGGAGCAATATAGCAGCTCTGCTTGGGTGATCCTCTTGCAACTTCCTGTTGGGAAGGAGAATATATCCCATAAGTAATGGATGACCCGTGGACTGAACACACTACAAGAGAAATAAATTTATCAGGTAAGCATAAATTATGTTTTTTCTGTAGTGTAGCGGTTCCCTCCCGCACGCTCCCGCCCCGTGCACGCAAACCGCCCACCATCCCCGTGCACGCCCGTGCGCGCCCCTGTCAGTCCCGATCCCTCCACTCCACACGGCCCATCGATGGCCGCCCACCCGCCTCCCACCAACCAACGATACCGGCCATCGATGTCCGGTGCAGAGAGGGCCACAGAGTTGCTCTCTCTGCATCGGATGGCCAAAGGGGGTTATTAACCGGAAAGCAGCTGGAAGTGAGCAGGATCGCTTCCAGCTGCTTTCCAGACCGAGGACGTTCGCCATACGTCCTCAGGCGTTAAGTGTATTTTTTTTGAGGACGTATGGCGTACGTCCTTGGCCGTTAAGGGGTTAAAGGGACACTGAACCCAAATGTTTTTCTTTTGTGATTCAGATAGAGCATGCAATTTTAAGCAACTTTCTAATTTACTACTATTACCAAGTTTTCTTCATTCTCTTGGTATCTTTATTTGAAAAGCAAGAATGTAAGTTTAGATGCTGGCCCATTTTTGGTGAACAACCTGGGTTGTTCTTGCTGATTGGTGGATAAAATCACCCACCAATAAACTAGTGCTGTCCAGGGTATGAACCAAAAATTGTCTTGCTCCTTAGCTTGGATGCCTTCTTTTTCAAATAAAGATAGCAAAAGAATGAAGAAAAATTTATTATAGAAGTGAATTAGAAAGTTAGTTGGAAAGTTGGTTAAAATTGCATGCTCTATCTGAATCACGAAAGAAAAAAATTGGGTTCAGTGTCTCTTTAAGTGAGTTAGCAGTTGAGACCCTAACAGCCTGTATATGGGCATCAGTTAAAAAAAAAATAATCACTTGTCCACCTCTCTTCAAATTTCCTCTGCTCAGCATCAACTTTTCTTTTTGATTTAAAAACTGACATTATGGAGTATTACTGAGTGGAGAAGGTTGTCCTCTGCCAAATTTAATTTACTGTTTTTTACCTTGTCTCTTGACAGCAAAATATATATAACTGTATATTAACATTTAATTAATTAAAAAAACAGTTTGCCCCTACTCCTACTTATCTTTTTTGCAGGGTGGGGACTAAATCCCTAATGGTCCAATAAGGGGTTATTGCTGGTTTGGCAATATTTTGAATAAAAAGAAAAATTAACAGTGCGCCCTAAGGTCCTAATGTAGCGCGTACTCTGACTAGGCCCAGAGCCCGCATGTAACCAGTTCAGAGGCCAGAAATGGCCCGTGGGCCAGTACCTTTTAACCCCGTCATATACCTTTTTAACCTTTTATACATTTTAAAAAATATTTATATGAATAATTTTAATCAGATCGTGTATATATGAGTAAAACACTTTATTTTAATGTACTTATGTTGTGCTTGGTGCAACTTTTTTTGTTCCCCTTAAACTTTATGCTAGGTCTTAAGTTCCGCTAACCTGACGAGCGCAAATTTTTGTTTACGTTTGAGCCAGTGTGGATTTGATTTAAATCACTAGTCTGTAAGAGCGATTTAAATTAATTTAAATAATTGGTCTCATTTTTAGAATAACTTTTCAGATTATTTTTCCAGTTATATCAGACCATTACTGATTTGGTTATATATAATTAGATATGCATAGATAGATTACCTATAATTAGTACACTACTTTCTTATTATAGAATGCATTATACCTCTGTCAGGCAATTATGAATTTCCTTAAAATATCTTTAAAATGTATGAGATTTGTACACCCTTCTCATTATTAATCACCTGGTCACCTCTTTATGTTAAAATTGTATTTATTTTTAACATTTTTTGTAAATGTAAGCAGACCCACAATATGGCACAGTGTTCAGTGTTAATTTTCACTGTGTCTCATCAAGAGACCACAAAGTTTAAGAACAAATACAGTAGTGTTGGGAGGGAGGCAGCCTCCTGACCCCTTCAATGTCTTCAAAGATTTAACGGATCACTGTTATTGATGCCACCTCTATTTTGACACGTGTAAATTAGCACATGTAAGGAGTGGAGGATTTGACGTGTAAATTAGCACATGTAAGGAGTGGAGGATTTGACATGGTTAATGCGGTGCAGGACACACTACATTTTAAGAGATTATACAGGGATACAAGAGCAGCCAGCTGGGTACATGAGCTGGTTCTTGACACGGCTTGTTCAGCCAAAGGCTTGGGGCACAATGTTGCTTTTGAGTGCTTTTTATTTTGCCCTCCAGATCTCCAAATGACATATATGTCTGAACATGGGCAGACGTTTTTTTTAAACTATGTCTATGCAATAACAATATAACTCCTCAAACAGCAAATACTTATGGGGATATAGAAGATCAAAAATGAAGAGGTGTTAAATGTCCCTTTACATGTGCTAGGCACAATTACAATTGTGCAAGCTAAAACAATGGCACGTGGTATTTACCCCACTAGTTCCCTCAAAAAATCTCCTCTATCAATTCTGTTCATTCTAGTGTCATTTTATCCTTTGCTGTGTTACCTTATATGTATCTCTTACTTGTTTCTTGTACATGTTACCACTACATGATTTTCAGTATGTTTCAGTCCACCTGCTCCTTTTTTATTCTTAGTTTTGGGTCAAAACCTCTCCAACTAAGTGTTAATACTGTGTTTATCATTGTTTTTTTATTAAGTGGCTTCTGGGAAAGTACTATGTTCTCTGATTTGTGAGATATTCGCGTCTGCTGTAGATGTCATCTGATTTCTCCCATAGGTGATATGTGGCGAAAGGGGAACTGTTGGCTGTTCCATAGGCTCTTAAGATGCAGCACTAGGTCCAAGGTAACTGTACCAGGAGATGGAGATGTCACACAGACACAATACCATCTTTTTACAACTCCAATATTTTATGTGAATGCTGCTCCTCACCTTGGACATGTATACTCTGCTGTGCAGGCTGATGTGCAGCATCGATACGCTGCGCTGAGTGGGAAGAAGACTCACTTTAGTACAGGTAAAGATTTTGTTTCTATAGACTTTAAAAGTTGGCAAGAAATATGTGGTTTTATTTTTGTTACAGCCTACCAGTAGTTGCATGCCAGTGGTTGTAGGGTCATTGCCTCTTTTGACTGCAATTTACTTTGTTGTTCCAAGCACCATTAAAGTTCCTCTTTATAAATGATTTACAACTTTAAAAGGGACAGTCAACACCCAATTTAACTTATGGCCATACCTTAGATCAGGGATAGAAGATGCAGCTACACCGTATCGCATGTCGATGAGCTCTAACGGTATTGGAGTAATCAACGAAAATACATAGGTTTATTTTATGAAGACTCCTCCCCTTCCTCGTTTGTCCCCTTCTATAATGTTTTAACATGCTCGTTCATTTTTCAAAGGGTGATGGTTCTGTCGCATGCGCATTATCTTCTGCACGCTCGCAAACTGACCAAGGATTTCATTGGGATTGGAGGATTCAATTAAAAGAAGGTTTATACATAATAGTGGGGGGAGTTTGGCGGCCATATTTTCAAGGAATAAAACTATGTATTTTTGGTGATTACTCCAATACCGTTAGAGCTCATCATCATCGATGCGGTGTAGCTGCATCTTCTATTCCGAATCTAAGGTATGGCTTTAAGTTACATCGGGTGTTGACTGTGCCTTTAAATGGGAAATCTCACACTCCAACAAAACCATGGTCCATTGTTTTGTTTTTTTCTCATTTATGTAGTGTGTGTTTTTTTTTCTTTGTCTATTATAGAGATATCAAGATTGAGGTTGTACTGAAGTTCAAATGTTTATGCAGGACTGAGCCTATTAAGCAAATATATAGCAATAAAATGCCTTCTATTTGCTGCAGTGACACCATTTTATGTTGGCACAAAGCAACAATATATATCATACAAGTTTAAAATCCCCAAATTTTTACATACCTGACAAATTAATTTATTTTATGGTAGTACACAAACAATTGTCATTGAAACAGAGAGAATATGAGAGAGTAATGATACACACTCCCAAACAAGACAGGGATTTCAGTACTCATTATATTAATAAATCCATATTGCAGAACTTATTTTGTGAATATCATTTAATTTATTTTATATATATATATATATATATATATATATATATATATATATATACCTCGCCCAGCACAAAGATGCCGCCAGGTGTTGACACTAAGGTACCTTGTTAATACGCAAAATCAAATCTAATATCCCACACACCTAAGGGTGTAACCGTGTGTATAGATAATCAAATTCTTTACCATTTATAATACCACCTTTTCTAGCTCTTGTTTAGAATATGCAATAATTCTGCCTGAATATTCAATATTGGGTTTGAAGAAAGTGCCTGATATTGCTCATGATTGGCATGACTTTTTATCGGAATGCTCTTTGGGATTAATGCAGAAGATGGTAAATAAAGATGAGATTTAAGTTGGAAAAAAAATAAGACTGAATTGAATGACACTTTAAATACCAAATATAGACAATAACGAATATTCAGGCATAATTATTGCACATTCTAAATAGAGCTAGAAAATATGGTATTATAAAATGGTAAAGAATTTGATTATCTATACGTATAGTTCCAAGGTTTCTGGTGTTTTATTGCATACCCAAATTGCCTAAAAACTTGAAGGACCCCCAGGACGTCCCATTATTTCAGGGATAAGAAGTATTAACGAACATATAGGTAATTATCCAGATAGTTTCTTGAAATCTTTTGTTTCAGCTTTACCAACGTTTGTACAGGACACAAGTGACCTACTATGAAAATTGAATGGAATAGAGGTTGACTCTGATACTCTACTAGTTTCTTTGGATGTTGAGACGTTATACTCCTCCATTCCGCATGAAATAAGTATACGAGCAGTTAGACATTTTTTCGAGGCTCGAGGGGCTCAATTTGGAAAAACATACAGATTTTGTAATTGAGTTATTACAGCTCATTTTACATAATAATGAGTTTAAATTGTATGTTATAAAAAGTCTATAAACAAATAAGTGGGAACTGCAATGGTTGCTACATGTGCACCATCCTATGCGTGTCTCCATCTTGGCTTATGGGAACTTTTAATCGTTTTTGAAGAATTGAATCAATGGATTGCAAGCTCAGTTTCACTACGGCTTTTCACTACGGCTTTGCTAAATCACGATGTGTTTGTTCTTTGGAAGGGCACCTCAAAATTATTTTCTTGACATATAACTATAGTGATTCTGAATTGTCCTTCCTTGATGTAATAATCAGAAAAGGACTAAATTAGCAACAGAAATTTTTTGAAAAGAGACAATACGGTTTCGCAGAAACTGTTCAAGTATAAATACATTTTAAAAACATGCCACAGAAATGTTCGAGATTTCGTGCTAGGGGGTTATTCTAAAAGAAATTTAAATTATGCTATGAATACAGCTCAAAAGGTTAATAGAGATACCCTTCTGTACAGTAAGAAAGAGTGTATAACAGATAATACAGTAAAATTTGTGACACAATATAATAGCCATTGGAGTAAGAGATCTATCCTAAAAGAAAAATGGCAATTCTTAATGGCCAATGAAGACGTAAAAGAAGTAATGGGTATTGTACCATCCCTTATAGCACATAGGGCTCCTAATTTGAAGGATAAATTAGTTCAGAGCAGTTATAGTACAAGTCTAACTGAAAATGACTGGCTTGAGAAACAGCAGAGAGTACAACGTAAAACTCAAAATGTGATATATTTACTGTACTGTTCATATCCCATGTAATACACAGGGAAAACAAGAAGGATGTTAAAAGATAGGGTAACTGAACATAGAAATGACATTAATAAAGCTTATAACTGCTTCATGCAGGGTTTTTTTGTTTGTTTGTTTTAAATAAAAATGCTCATCTTTAATTTACATGTAAATGCACTGTACTCTTTATCTTGGGGGCAATAGGGGCATATTTTAACTTTTAACCAGAAGTCTGACCTCCTGGTTAATTGCACTAAGCGCAAAGTTAAACCGGGAGCTCATAGGAGCATTAACCAGCCACTTGTAATGGCTGGTTATTAAATGTGAACCCATAAACGGGCAAAGTTGCCCCTTTACGGCCGCACATTAAGATATCGTTCCACTTGTACTCTAGCCCATTATGTTGTATAACATGGAAAAACAAGTTTTAAAACATTTTTAGCATTTATAAAAGTGAATAATTTTTGATAATAAATTATATACATAAGATCATGAAAAGCCAAACTGTCCATTCCAAAAAGCTCACCAAATTGTTTACCTATTACTGTTTGGGCTTACCCATACAAAGTATAACTTGCACTCTAGGAAGGGAATTATTAAATTGTAGTATTGTACACACCTTATATATTTAGCTCTTTTTAAAAATGACAAATTGGGCTTAACCATACAAAGTATAATTTTAATATGATGTCATTTAGAATTTTATATAAATTGTCAGTATTATAGCTGTCTCTTTTCAACAGGTACAGATGAACATGGCATGAAGATACAACAGGCTGCAATGGCTCTTGGCACAGATCCACAATCTCTATGTTCTTCAGTCTCTGTCCAGTTCCGTAAAGTGTTTGATGCTCTGGGAATCTCTTACACAGATTTTGTACGCACATCAGAGCCCCGTCATGTCCAGGCTGTGGCTAGATTTTGGGAGACTCTGAAGGAGCGAGGTTACTTATACAAGGGGACTTACCAAGGATGGTATTGCACTTCTGATGAGGCCTTCCTGACTGAGGGACAGACTGCAGAGAGCAGAGATGCTGAAGGCAACAACATCCGAGTATCTCTTGAAAGTGGTCACCAGGTAAACTTTCTTGTTTCTTCAAGACTTGGACCAAATGCTGCTTCTCATTTCTCTTCATATACAAGTGTTTTAACTTTATTGAACAAAAAAAAAATCATATTTAGAAGTTGATTCTATTCCACTTCCAATTAATAGAATATATCCCAGTCTGCTGTGCAGAATCTTGAAGTTTCTTGCTGGTATTAAACATCATAGTTAGGGAGTTTTTGGAAGGAGCAGGTTGCCCATGTGGATAGGCCAACATGTGAAGGTTTTGTCCCCAATGTGCGAGACAAAAGGGACTCTAAAAAGTCCAAATTTCAAACCAGTTTCTTATTCATATATACATTCATTATATAATATATATTCAAATATATAATATTTATTTTAACTGTGTACTAAGAAAGTCAATCATTTTTCTTGACTGCTATAGAGCTCTGACAAGTATTGTACATGATACATTTCTGCCTCCACTGGCTTCCAAGGGATTCAGTGTCAGACTCCATAGTAAACACCTTACTAATATGTTCTACTAATGAGCATGATTATAGACTTAAATAAGTGTAATATAATCTAGTTGCCAACCCTTGCCTTGCCTTTTAAAGTATTGCATCCTTTTAACAAAAACCTAGATTTAGGCATTTTTGGGTAGCTTACAGGTCATTCTTTTGCAAAGAAAACTCCAATGTTCTAATCCATTGCTGACCTTATTTAAAGTGCCATAAAAAAAATTTGAGTTATGTGCATATCATAAAAGGGTCAACTGAGGTAAAACAGTGTGTGGGGGGAAAAAAAAGCTTATACGTATTTTAATAAAATGTCCAAAAATCTGCAAAATTACTTACACTTTAGTGTTGCCAAGTGAAGCTTGCTCCACCCACCTTATCAGTGTCCTAGTCCAAACCTTTTGCTATCATATAACAAAGTGTGCATGTGAGTATAATTACTTATGCAAGCAAAGGGGGGGTGAGGAGGGATAGCATTTACTGCTATTGTTTGTTGCCAAGAGATTTGCTTGTTTCCATGGGGATAATGTTACATGCTTAGTGAAAGCTTCAGCATTATACTGTTCACTGCTTTAGTCAGGTACCATGTGACTCTGCCCCCTACCTCGTGCACGAGTGCATTCGGAAGAAGCTATGGCCTGGCTAGCACCTTCCATATATGGTAATGCCCAGGGGGAGCTTGCTGCAAACAAAACTATGCCTGGATTAAAGGGGTTAATGGGGGTTAAAATAGAAACCTTTTTGCAGGTAAGCTTTGACTGCATTATATATTTAGAAACGTATGTTAGTTTATACGGTTTAATGTCCCTTTTAACTATGGGTTGGATTACAGTGATGCTGCCTGCCTGCTTTGAGTTGCTTTATGCTCTGCCTCACGCAATCAGTATCACTCTATTTGATATTACACGTCATTGTTTAGAATTGTAATCAAATACTTGTTTTGTATAACCTTCATATTAAAGTGAAGGTAAACTTTGATGAATGAAAGCCCGTTTTTTTAAAATACTATTAAAAACAGGGGCAATTTTATTCATCAAAGTTTAGAAGGCAACCGTTTTGATTACAAACTTACTTGTTTTTTTCACAGCCAGAGCAGCTTCCCCCGCACGGAGATCCTCTCTTCACACGTCATCAATGACTAATCCAGCTTCCTCCAATCACGGCATGGCGTCAGGCAATGACTACCCTGGGGGGAAAGCCGTGATTGGATGAAGCTGGATTAGTCATTGATGACGTGTGAAGAGAGGATCTCTGGGTGGGGGGAAGCTGCTCTGGCTGAGCAAAGAAGAGAGGTAAGTTTTTAATCAAAACAGCTGCTTTGTAAACTTTGATGAATGAAAGTGCCCCTGTTTTTAATAGTATTTTTAAAAAACGGGCTTTCATTCATCAAAGTTTACCTTCACTTTAAGTTTATAATCATCTTCTAATATCACTTTTTTTAATATATAATCTTTATTGAAGTATTTTATTGAGTACAGCGATAAAGAAAACAAGGCACATAGTACAGGAAGTCAGAGATGCATTGTTGAACCATAATATCATATTATAGTCATATATACAAAATGCACAATTAATTGTCTCTTCTCTTAAACTCAAACGGACAGAAAAAATTAGGTGATTATTAACTATAACGAAAATAAGAATTACAAAGGTGTTTAAACAAACAAACTGACAACACTAATATGACATATCTGAAAACTAGTTTAACGAAAGGCATCACATATAAGGCATAAACAAATTGAAATGTAAAATAATACAGCATGATCAAAGAATAGAGAGGGACAAATATATTTAATCCAAATTTGAGGCATGAGCCCTTAAGTATAGGGGCATCAGCTTCCAGGTCCAGAAAGGGTCAATATTACTTTTTAAAATCTGGTTTAAAGTGTTACTGTGAGTGGTAATAGGACCGACCATCACTACAAGTGTCCCTAATGTAACTGTAATAAACTCCTTAAATTCCAGACTACCCAACACAATAACCCCTCTAAAAACAAAATCAGATTAAGCAAAAGGATAAAATGCACATTCTTTGGTTTAACCAGTCAGTAGGGTGGAAGATATTTATATTAGCTGATTTTAATTTTCAAATGTACCAATAGGATTAATGATTATTGCTACTGGAGGATTAGAAGTAAATTAGCCAATAGGATTCTCGGACACTTGGAACAGCTGAATAAAAGCTAGATAATGCGGGAGAATATGTATAAAGCAGCAAGGGACACTGAGAACAAAACTTTTTTTTTTTTTGTTCTTTGACCTTTTAGGGAGATTAGGGGATACTTTAGGTACGATATGATTTTTAAATGTTGTAAATGGAGATCAGCAAAGCATGGACAAGAACCAGATGCCAAAAGATGACAACAAAGAATTTCAGTGAACCATTATCACTTTTGTTTCACAGGCCCAAGCCACACTTTATTAATAACGATTTTACTACACGCATACCCACACTTAAACACTCATGCATAAACCTTTAAACCTGCTTTTAGAGTTTACAGTGGCTTAGGATGTGTACCCAGGCCAGTCTGAGAGTGTGGTCCATTCCTGTGTTTTATATTTACTTAGTGGAGAGTACAAAAGCCTGTGTCACCCTGGGAGGTTCCCAGCTGGTTTGTTTAAAAGTATGCATTGTGTGGGTGCTGGTTAGGGTCCCAGGAAGGGGGATACCTTGACTTGGTCATGGGCTTGATCCTGTGGCCCAAATGTGGTGCCAGGTTTTCTGTGTGCTGTGTTGATAATGTTTGTAATGCTTCCCTATGGGCCTGTCACACAGGCTGCTCAGGGGTTAACTGCCTGGGTTGCTGGGAATTGTGCAGCTGTCTGTCAGTGTTCAGGGCTGTTGAGTTTACAGTGGCTTAGGATGTGTACCCGGTCCAGTCTGAGAGTGCAGTCCACTCCTGTGTTATATATATATTTGTGTGTGTGTGTGTGGGGGGGGGGGGTTCTCACTGACAAATGGCCTACAGTAGGGCTTAAATTGTGAGCAGCATCTAAAAACTGCAAAACCGCTCAGCACAGGGGTGGAAATCACTCAGCAGTTAAAGAAAGAGTGCTTTTTACATAAAATATTATTATTATTAATATTATTTTTTTCAGTGTCATATTATAACATTTACTATCACTAAACATTATTTTTCTGATCTTCAGTATCTGCTTTTCCAATTTTCTTTTGTTCTTTTTGTCTCCTAACTTTTTTTTCCATTTGTTTTCTCAGGTTCAGTGGATGAGTGAAGAAAATTATATGTTCCGACTTTCTTCTCTTCGTCCTGAACTCCTGCGCTGGTTGGAAACAGACCCTGTGCGTCCTGCTCCTTTCCTTCGAGTGGTGAGGCACTGGCTTGAAGAGGAACTTCCAGACTTGTCTGTGTCTCGGCAACGTAATCGTCTGTCATGGGGTATCCCTGTGCCCTCTGACCCCTCCCACACTATCTACGTCTGGCTAGATGCTCTTGTCAATTATCTCACCTGTGCTGGATACCCTAATCCCAGTTTAGCCCCTTGGGGTCCCTCCACTCACCTCTTGGGCAAAGACATTTTACGATTTCATGCCATATACTGGCCAGCATTTTTGTTGGCTGCAGGTATGCCTCCTCCCAAAGCATTGCTTGTTCACTCCCACTGGACATGCGATGGGGTCAAGATGTCCAAAAGCTTGCAGAATGTGGTAGATCCCATGGAGTGCATCAAACAATACACAAGAGACGGCTTACGTTATTTCCTTCTGCGCCATGGAGCTCCAGAGCGGGACTGCGATTTTACCCACCATGCAGTGCGCACCCTGCTAAACTCAGAGCTTGCTGATGCACTAGGAGGTCTCCTTAATCGTTGCACTGCCCCTGCTATTAACCCTGCTCAGCAGTGTCCACATTTCCAACCCAGCAGTGTACCACACTCTGCCCAAGATCAACTTCAGGTATTGCTTTCAGAACTATATAAGCTACCAGCAGAAGTAGACCATTGGATAGGCAGTTTTCAAGTGCACAAGGCTTTGGAGGCTGTAGATGCTGCTGTGCGTCGCTCCAATGCTTTCTTCCAAAGTCAGACCCCATGGAAACTACGCAGCAGTGTGGTGGAGGAAGCTGCCTGGAGGGACTCTGTTCTGTACCTAACACTGGAAGCCCTGAGACTTTATGCCACCCTTCTGCAACCTGTAGTTCCAGGATTGGCAAGCAAAATTCTTGATCGGCTTGCAGTGTCCCCTGACAGAAGGAAAATGGTGGGGAATAGATTCTTGGCAGCAACTCAAGGACAGAGCTGCCAGTTTCAGGGCCAACCACTGGGGCAAGACTGTGGGCTGTTGTTCCGCCGATTGGAGAGGGAGGAGTGAAGTAATGGAGAAGAAACCATGCGTAGGGTGGAATGAGCACATTAACAACACAGAATTACCACCATACATTTTTCCTTTGTGGTCATTCTGTTCTAGTTCATTTTCTGCTCTGCTTATAATTGTAAAAATAAAAACATTTTATTTTAATACTTTGGTGGACTTCTCTACCATACTACAAATAATCCAATTACTGAGTAGTAACCCATGAACTATTAAAGGATATCTTAATACACTGCTGACATTTTTTTTTTTTTTTTTCGTTTTAAATATTGTTTGAAAATAATGTTTTGTACATGATACCAAAAATACAGTGAGTAGTATAAACTGATATTTTTTTCTATATCTAATGACCTCATAGTGAAAAAGGAAAAAATCAAGGAACGTATAAAAAATGACAGCCATATGTTGTCCCACACACCACTCTTTAGAGGAAGCTATAGGTGCTTTTAATTTTCATGCCTTTGTATCAAAGAAAGTAAAAATCCTTTGCAAGAAAATAAAAGTGATGTACAGGTGATACATTTAAAGGGATAGTAAACGCCAAAAATGTTATTGTTTAAAAAGATAGATAATCCATTTATTTACCATTACCCAGTTTTGCATAACCAACACTGTTATAGAAATATATTTATTACCTCTGTAATTACCTTGTATCTAAGCTTCTGCAGACTGCCTCCTGATCTTTGACAGACTTGCATTTCGGGCAATTAGTGCTGACTCAAATAACTCCACGTGCGTGAGCACAATGTTATTTATATGAAACCCATGAAGCCCTCTAGCTGTTAAAAACTGTCAAATGCATTCAGATAAGAATCGGCTCTCAAGGGCTTCAAAATTAGCATATGAGCCTACATAGGTTTAGCTTTCGACTAAGAATATTGCTAATATTGACCAGTAAAATGAAATGAGATGTTTACATTTATCCCAAAACGTATAAATTAATAGTCCCTTGAGGAGATATGTTCCGTTAACAGTGGAACAGTGGAAAGACAAGGTTCTGGAACAATTAAAAAAATAGTAAATCCTCTGATTAAGGTAAGAGTCTCAAAGTCAGCCGCAAGTTACAGCTTTACCTATTAAATGATTCCTTCTGTTAACAGGATATCAGTTGCGGTTTCGTCAACCGGGTGTTTAAACAAAACTCTTCTTGGTTGTCCTCCAAGTAGATGTAGGACAAGACTTCTCTTTACTGGTTTACCGGACACTGGGCTGTTTTAGACGTTTTGCGTTCCGTTTACACAGTCTCCAAGCCTTTAGTTGAAAACCTCCTGACACTCGTATGAGCTGTCAGGGTCTGTTCCAGCACGGACTGTGATATCCGGTTTGAGCAGAGTAAAGAAACTTCAAGTGGATATTGGAGTCTGTCTCATATAGGCGCTGCAACGGTTTATTGTGAACCTGTCCCTCATAATTCTGCACAAAGGGACACTATGACACCCGTTCAGCCCAATGAACTACTCCACTTAACTTCAGTTCTGCAGGTGATATAAATAAATGCATCTACGTGTTTTGGCTGTATGTCCTCTTATTTGCTATTTATCACACATTTTTGAGAGATTAGTGTGATTTTTTGGGGGGGTTTAGCTTTTTTCTGACTCTCAGTAGCTTTCACACTCCTGTATATCCTTTCTTTCAACTAAGAATACCAAGAGGACAAAGCACATTTGATGAGAAAAGTAAATTAGAAAAAGTTGTTTAAAATTGCATGCCCTATCTGAACCATGAAAGTTTACTTTTGACTTTACTATCCATTTAATATCTAACTAATAGTGAATGCAATTGCAAGATTTCAGGCCTTTGTCAGGCACTCCGATTTATAAGTGAAGCTCAGTCATCTTTATATGCAGTATACAAGGTAAGGTATATTTAACCCCTTAAAGGGACACTCATGTCAAATTAAACTTCCGTGATTCAAATACAGCATGTAATTTTAAACAACTTTCCAATTAAAAAAAAATGTGCACTGTCTTTTATATTTACACTTTTTGAGTCACCAGCTGCTACTGACCATGTGCAAGAATTCAAAGAATATACGCATATGCATTTGTAGTCGGCTGATGGCTGTCACATGATACAGGGGGAGTGGAAATATAGATAACTTTGAAATTAGTTTGAAAGAGTAAGTGCTATTGTATTGTCTTGTTATCATGCATTTGTTGATTATGCAAATCTACTGTAATTTTGGCATTTTTCCGCAAAAGGGAGGTGCCACATCATGTGAACAGTATAAAGAATAGAATGTGATGTTACAGCAGATCATATACTCAAAACAGCACAAACACACCCATGTGCTGGTAGCAGCAGACTGAATCAATTGGCAGCGGTTCCAGCACTCTGGCTCTCTAGCTAAAGAAGGCTTTCCAGTAGGGTATGCCACTTCTCAGCTTGCATTCAGCAAACTACACGCTCCAATAAAGTGTTAAAACCTTTATTAAAAAGCGTAAAATCAAGAACATTTAGTCATCATAATCTAGATGAATGAAAAATTGCAACGTTTCTTGGCACTCATGCCGTTTCATCACGCATATTTTCCACTAAGAAGTGTTGACAATTTAAAAGACATTAAAACCGGGGGACATGTCCGACCAGTATAGCTGCTTCTTAAATAGGGCTAAACAAAGGAGCTGTTAAAACCTGCTGTTTACCATCCCTATATTGTATATAACGAGCTTGTACCCAGAGATATGATGACACTTAACATATGTGGAGAAGTTTTGAGCACTTTGTGTTTTGGATTTCAGCCCAGCAGACCAGAATCGATGAGATACGCAGCGGAAGCCTGTTGACGGCCTGGACCCTCATCCACTCCTCCATTTTCTTAACGCTGTCAGAATAACCAGCCAGTTGCCCTGAAGAAGGACCATATTGTCTAGAAACTAACAGAGCTAAATAGTATCATAGAAGCTACATGATGGAACATTCAAATTCTACTTTGCTGGAAGCACTAGACTGCATACTATGTAACCATTTTTCATGACTTGAGGCGAGCATACTGGCGGCATGGGAGGGAGCTGATAATATGGAGAGGCAGAGCAGCATGTCGACAACCCTAGAAAGTATTCCAACAGCGGTCCTATAGAATTCTTGGAAGAGAAACTTTACATCTAACTGCGGACCAGACATCACAGCTAAATGCGGACCAGACATGTTTCCCACTACTGGACATATAACCAGCTAAACCCGGAACTGGCATTAGCGAAATGCTAGCGTAGCTGAACATGGCGGGCCCGTGAATCCCCACCTGAATGTGGAGACCGTTTCATACTTACAGCAGCGTAGAGAGGTGAACTTACGGTCATGAGAACCTGGTAACAAACATATTGCCAGCTATACGGATTCCGCTATGCTCTGAGCTACAATCTCCATCCCATACTAATACGGCTGGACATTTTTTGATAGATCCACCCCCAGAGTGGATGAGCGGTGCCTTCTCAGTCCAAGCCCTCTACCATAGAATTCCTACGGATATCCTAGCCTGGAATGCAGTGAACAGGCATAGACTTCAAGTTAAGTCCGGCATCTGTTAAAAACTCTGGACAATCTAGTCAGATCCCTCACATTAGTAGCATACACAGGCTTGACTATGGCTATACTATGAGTAAATTTATTACCCCTGACAGGAATCCTTTTAATTTTGGAGGGAAAGCCGTTATTTAAACACCTTAGACTGTCTCTTTATGAAGGTCCATGAATCTGAAAAGCTGAACGGTTTTATAAATGTCCTGTATGGCTGACAAGTCTAAAACTCTTCTAGCTTATATGTCATTTATTAGATTTGATAACTGCAAGTAACTTTTTTTACTCTTAACTGTTGCCTAGAATGTTTGCTATAACTGGTAATCTGTATTCATATTCATTATTATTATTATACGCTTAGAAAATATTGGTTACTCCATACAAGAAAGACTGTGAAGTAGTTTTTAGGGACACTGAACCCAAATGTTTTTTTTCTGATTCAGATAGAGCATGCAATTTTAAGCAACTTTCTAATTTACTCCTATTACTCAATTCTTCTTCATTCTCTTGCTATCTTTATTTGAAAAAGAAGGCATCTAAACTTTTTTTTTTTTGTTAAGAAGTCTGGACAGCACTTTTTTATTGGTGGATGAATTTATCCACCAATCAGCAAGAACAACCCAGGTTGTTCACCAAAAATGGGCCGTCATCTAAACTTACATTCTTGCATTTCAAATAAAGATACCAAGAGAATGAAGAAAATTTGCTAATAGGAGTAAATTAGAAAGTTGCTTAAAATGTCATGCTCTATCTAAATCATGAAAGAAAAAAATTGGGTTCAGTGTCCCTTTAACATAGATAAAACTAAAGCTCATGTCATGATCCGGTGTACATGCGTTCAGGAAACAGACTCTCGGCAGTGGTAGGGATTTGAAGACACCGACCCCTGACCCGGGGAAGAGTATCCTGGACGTGGATAGATGATATTCTGTGATTCATAGTTGCTAGAAGTTATTGAAGAATTAATGGATAGTGCAATATTTGTTTACAATATATTCTGGCTTCACTGTGAGTTATAATTAGTTAACAGGAGTAGCTGCAGGATTCAATGAGAGAAATATATAGCAATGTTCAGGCTCCAAAGTAAACAGGTAGAAGTTTGATACTTAGATGCAAACTAAGGTTTGTTGTAGGTTCACAGTACATAATGTTTTATAAGGTTGTATGTCAGGGTTAAACACAGCAGCACAAGTGAAAAACAGGTTGCAAGTCTTAGGCATTAATTACTGTTTTGTGCATTTATATGCAAACCAAGGTTTGTTGCAGGTTCACAGTTCATTAAATTATGTAAAGCTGTATATCAGTATAATCAGAGCAGCACAAGTGATAGACAAGTTACAAGTCTCAGGCATTAATTACTGTTTGATCAAACTAGGTTTGTTGCAGGTTAATTCAGCAATGACAACTAGAAGCACAGAAATAGATATAAAGTTCTGAGTAAGGTGATGTTATTGTAATTAGAGAGTAATGGTAAGCAAAAGCATAGTTGATTTATAATAAAGTTCAGAGATTGTTAAGTAGCTGTGTCCAGGAAACAGAATGGAGATATTTTTGATACTTGCGGTTTGATGATATTTAGCATAGGTAAAAGAAATTGCTGTATCTTGGAATAGTTGGTAAGTTCAAGAAGGAAACTGACACAAGCCTCTGTTGTTCAGGATCACACTTCAATGTTAATGCATAGCACATTAGACCTGAGAAGGCTTAAAAAGAGGCTGAGGTAATCAGGTGCATGAATGATTAATCAGGCAGGCAAGCAAGCTGAATGTGAATACTGCCCAAATGCAGCAGTCAGAGAAGGAAGTCTTAAAGGGATAGTGACATTAGGCTGAGATATGTTACAGCTCAATTTAATACTTGACGTATTTTCTTCATCTTTTACACTACTTGCCTTGCTGTCAGTGGCCGAGACAGCACAGCATTTCAGGATCTTAGTCAAGCCAAGATTTACACTCCCAAACTACCTTCCAATATTTAGTTTTATGCCCATAGTCCTCTACTATTGGTGTCTAATAGCTTTAATAATTATTGATTCTGGATATGACTACACAACTGCTGAGGTCAGCCATCCCACTGCGCGATACCTCTCATAGCTAAACATTCTACTATCTCACATTGAGAAGCCACACAAGTGTCTCACATGCAGCATAAGTCGTGAGAATAAATATAAGACCCATTTTATTATTTTGTATGATCTCGATAATGTTTTCCTATATAGACTAATATTATCATTTCATATCATGTATAATTCAGATGGGGTATTAGAATGAATTCTCCCTTTCCCATGTCCATGTTTCTTATGTTGTAGCTAGTAAGTAATGCAGCAGAATACAATGTCCACTTCTATGTTCCTAGTTTAGCACAGAAACACTTGTTAAGTGTCTAACGGTGGCCTATATATTTTATTCCTTTTTCATGTCCGCTGCCATGCTAAAAGGAGGCTTATCGCTTGAGACCCAAGAGTGGTCTCCCTACCTACTCTACCTTCTATAGATCTATATGTTGCTAGGGTGTCCAAGAGTGGCCCCATGTCTCAGGAGGTACACAATCCATATGGGCAAGTGATATCTCTACTTATATATTTACAAAATGTTATAAAGACCTATATTTTACTTATTCTTTTCATAATGATTATGTCACAGCTTGTATGTATGCCCTGATTCAAACCTCAATAAAAATATTATTAAAATAAAATAAGACATTAAAACCAATCAGATCGTGTGATACAAACAACTCCCATAAACTATCTCCCCCTTACAAAAGAAGCTAGTGAACCATCCCCCTACTTAAGGTTGATTAATCCCATCTCATAAAATATATAGGGACAAAAAGTACTTAAATAAATAAAAAAAAAACACTAAAAAGTGCGCTCAAATAAGCACCTAAAATAGATGTGAATATAAATGAATGTGCAAAATATACACTCTCTTTGCGCCAGTATAAAAACACCTAAAAATGAATGTGGATGTGAATAAATGTACAAAGTGTGCACAAACATAATGTGATTACCTATGTGATTGGTCGAAACAAATACATAACTAATAAGTGTGTACTCTGTGCTAGATACTAGGTTTTATGCCTTTTAATAAATGGTTTAACACTTTATTGGAGCGTGTAGTTTGCTACTGTAAAGCTGGGAAGTTGAATATCCTACTGGGAATCCTTCTTTATGTTAAAATAGTTTTTATTGAGATAACATTTTCCGACATTACATCTGTTTCATACAATAGTTTACAGAGTCATTTTTCCAGACATGGACACACAAAACCCAGTACATTTTGTTTTCAAGTTTTTACAAGTCTGCTACTGGTATCCTATATATATATTAAATTTTTGAAACTGATGTCTCCCGTCTGATATGTTTCGTATGAAAAAAAAAACATCCAATATATATCTCATTTTCTGTATGCTAAGAAAAATTAAAATTAATCAAACAAAAAATAACTGAACAAATAAACTTGGCATTTGGTCTTTTAGGATCTATTAATCAAGTATCAATATAATCTCTTATGATTAGTTCTTCTAGTGTGTCACTCTATTGCAATCTCCTCCGTATTTGTGGCATCCAAGTGAAATAGGCTAAGTCTGATGCATGATCCAGTAGAACCAGACTTTGTGAAATGTGTCAACCGTGCCCAGTATCATTGCTGCTGTTTCATGTAAGGAGTATGTCATTTTAAATCTTTCTAGTATTTCATGCCATGTTGGTACTCCTTCCTTCCAGTGTCTAGCAATACTAACCCTCGTGACCGTGCATAGTATTCTAATGAGAGTATTAACATGTTTATTAAGATTTGGTAATGGAGCATTTAATAATCCCTGAGGTATGGTTAACAGTATTTGCTCTTCTAAAAGAGAACTTAGATGGGCTGAGAGTTTGGTCCAGATGTGTGCAACTCTGGGGCATTCCCACCACATGTGTATATAGGTTCCGATTGAGTTACATCCCCTGTAACAGTTCCTGTTCCCACCCTTTGTGTAGTGGGAAGTTCTAAGTGGCGTTAAGTACCATCTGAAGATGACTTTGAGGCTATTTTCTCGTAAATCAGCACTGATTAGGCCTTTGTAAGAGGAGTAAAATAAGTCCTGCCACTCTGCTATTTCCATAGTTGTGTGTTGTGTCTGCCTCCCATCTAAGCATAGTGGGTGTTTTAGCATTCTCCCTCGAATCCTGTAATGTTAAATATAGCTGTGAGATCGATTGTTTAGGTCTTATTTGGATGCTGCAGAGCCTCTCCAGTGTTGTGCTGGGTTGTTTGCTAATGTTTGGTATGAATTTATTCAGGGCTGACATGATTTGTAGATATAAATACCACTTAAGGGGATAAGGCATTAGTTTGTCTTGTGTCTGATTGAAAGTCAGTGGTTTGCCATTTATTAACAGGTCTCCTACCCTATAAAGACCTTTATTTTCCCACTTGTCTAGTTGTTTTCGGTATTCAATCGGGATAAGATATTTAATTGGCATTTTGGAGGAAAATTCTGGCATCCCACCCTTCCTGAATGCTACTGTCTTCCAGAGATTGAGTGAGAGTGTGGTGATGGGGGAGCATTGTTTAATTTGGTGTTAGTGTTGTGATCTGTCCCAGATCAGGTCGTCTGGTGAATCCAGGTTCCCTATCTCTGACTCTAGTATCTTCCACACTACGTCTTTTATCGGGGAACTCAGTAAAGCAATTTGGGCTAACCTGGCTGCCTCATAATAGTCCAGTAGGTTAGGTACCCCTACACCCCCTAACTGCCTATGTCTCGTCAGTGTTGTATGAGGGATTCTCGCCTGTCTCTTGCCATTTATAAAGAGGTTGATCTCTGACTGTAGGGTTTTAAGATCAGACTTTTGGATTGGGACAGGTAGGGTTCGAAACAGGTATAGTATCCTAGGTAGGAAGTTCATCTTGATGGCAGATATTCTGCCGTACCAGGAAAAATTTAATAATCTCCATTTAGCGATATCTGCCCGCAACTCTTTATACAGGGGAAGATAGTTTATCTTATACAAGTCAGTATATTGTGTTGATAGCTTGACACCCAGATATTTAACATGTGACCTCACCCAAGAGAATGAAAAGTTTAATTAAATTAATTTTTTCGTGTGGGCTGGTAAAGCTATGGCCATTGCCTCACTTTTTTCCATGTTTATCTTGTAGCCCGATACTAGGGAGAACCTCTGTAGAATATCATATAAACCTGTAAGGGATGTCAGGGGTTTAGTCAATGTTAGTATGACGTCGTCTGCAAACAGAGAGATCTTATAGTCAGTGTCTTTAATTTTGAGTCCGGTTATCTCGGGCGAGTGTCTAATATTAGCTGCTAGCGGTTCCATGCATAAGGCAAATAGTAGGGGGGAGAGTGGGCAGCCTTGCCTCGTCCCGTTTCTTATGTCTATGGTTCTAGAGTGGTGTCCCATGGCCCTTACCGTGGCCGTAGGAGTGGAATATATACTACGTAAGGCGTCTATGAAGGGTCCTTTGAATCCCATTCTACTTAGGACTGTAAACATATATGTCCAGTCTACTCTATCGAACGCCTTCTCTGCATCCAAAGATAGGACCAGAGAAGGCGTTCTTGTTTGGTCAAGTTGGGTTATCGTAGTAATTATTCGTCTGACATTGTCGGGGGCTTCTCTTCCCGTCACAAACCCCACCTGATCTGGGTGCACTATACTCGGTAATATATATTTTAATCTGTTCGCTAAAATTTTAGTAAAGATCTTCAGATCCTGGTTTATGAGAGAAATGGGCCTATAACTACTACAGTGTTGTGAGTTTTTACCTGGTTTGGGTATCACGACTATCCTAGCTCCCAGTAGGATCTCATACCCCTGCATGATATAGTTCGAGAATTTAACTAAATGTGGTGTCAGGGAGGATTTAAATAGTTTATAGTATTCTCCAGGCAATCCATCTGGGCCTGGAGCTTTACCCGGTTTTAAATCCTTGATGGCCCTTAGTACTTCTTCTGTCGTTATGTCATGGTTTAGACTGTCTCTATCTTTTTCTGAAATAGAGGGTAATTGCGCTTCATTCAGTAAGTTTGTTAGTATGGATTCAGTGGTCGGGGATTGGGCTACATGGGTTCCTTCATAGAGAGTGCTATAGTATTGGGCAAAACAGTCTACAATTTCCTGTGGGTGAGTAGTTGTCGTGCCATCTAGTTTTTGGATCTGTGCTATGGAAGCTATTCTCATACGTTCGCGAATCCTATTTGCTAAATATTTATCTGGCTTGTTTGCGTATATATAATAGTTTGTCTTAAGTCGAAAAGCTGCTTTTACTGCTTGGTCATTTAGGATACCTGCGAGTTCTGTTCGTTTGCTTTGAAGCTGTGTCAGTACAGTTTGAGATTGTGTGAGCTTATGTTGCTTTTCTAATGTTTCTATCTCTTTTTGTAAAGCCAGCCTTTGAGAATTGCATTTTTTGAGAAGAGTAGATTTTTCTTTTATAAGCAAACCCCTTAAGTGAGTCTTATGTGCTGCCCATGTCATGATAGGATTAGTCGTTGTCCCCGTGTTAATGTCCCAATATTCTAACATACTGCGTTCAATTGTACCAAGAACCATGGGGTCTTTCAGGCAAATTGGGTCATATGTCCATGATCTCGTCCTGTTTGGTACTTGAATATTGCCCAGTGTAAGCTGTACTATGGAGTGGTCTGACCATACACAGGAGTGGATGGCAGAGCTTATTAGTATGGGTTGTAAGAATTGGCTGACAAATATGTAGTCCAGTTTACTATATGTTTTGTGCGCTGCTGAAAAAAAAGTGGTGTCGTTTGTGTGGCCATATAGTGTCTTCCAGGAGTCTAGCAGTAGCCCTGTGTTTAAATAGTCTTGTATTACTTTAATCTTCTTGTATTGTTTAGTTTGCTTATTTGTGAGTGGGGAGTTTTGTTTTTGAGATTGCAATGTCAGATCTACATTGAAATCACCCGCCAGGATGGTTCTAGTGTGGGACCACCCCTTTAGAAGATGTGTAATTTGTCTAAAAAAGGCGTCTTGTTTATCGTTGGGTGCGTAAACATTGCAGAGTAAAATGTCAGAGCCCTGGATCTGGCCTCTCACAATCAGATATCTACCCTTCTTGTCTTCAATTGTTTCTTGGTGTATAAAGGGTAAGGAGGAGTGTATTAATATGGATACCCCACGTTTTTTAGAATCAGAGGTGGAATGAAAGTGTTGCCGAAAATCTTTAGTCCAATATCTAGGTATCTGAGACCTTACAAAATGTGTTTCCTGGAGAAAGATCACATTTGCTTTCAAAGATCTGAATTGTGTGATCGCTGTCCTGCGCTTAATGTCAGAGTTCAACCCCTTAACATTATGTGAAATTAAATTAATGGTCCAAGGATCCATCTGTCCCAGTACTTGAATGAGTGCTATTGTGTAGAAAGTTGTCTGTGAGTGGTATGTAAGTCAGGAGGAGAACGCTACAACCCTTTGATGTGTGTATGTATAGGGATACAATACAGAAAAATATATTACCCTTCACCTTGGATCTTCCTTTCATTTTTCTGGATGCCTCAAATGGAGTCGTAGACACAATTAAGTAATGACCAAATGCATGTAATAATGATGTAGCATGAGCAAGCCCATGCTATATCGGGAACAATAACTAGGGGAAAAAAAACAAAACAGTAATAACAACAAACCTTATTAACTTCTATGTGTACATTGTACACTACTTCTGTCAGCATAAGTTAATTGCACAGTGGGTAAGTGTGCAACGTTAAGCTGTATATATCATAACAAAAAAAACATAGCTTTTATAAGAGTGCATGTATTAGTTTTCAACTATTGCTAATCTGACCAGTAGACACAGGGTCAGTTTAGATCATATTGGTGAGGGCTTGCCCCTGTTACCGTTGTGGTAGTGAATTGTCCGGGGTCCATGCCCTAACCTATCTATTAAATCCTTCTCTGAAAAGCCAGAGTCCGTCAGGCAGGGCATGGTGTCTTGACATTGAAAGGTGTGTTCACCTATAAGGGCGAACTATTTGGTGTAAGATTCTCTCCGATAAGAGAATCTCCTGATTTTGAGCAGTCTTTGTAGCCTTTGATTAAGGCTCTTTTTCTATTGCATTAATCCTATATAATGAGTCTCTCAGGTTTTCTGTTTCTTTTTCGCCATCTTGGTCCATCTGTCTTTGGTGGAAAGTGCCAGCTGCAAAGGTCGATGATCTACTTCCTGTTCTTGAGGTGTTGGTAGGTCTGGGCATTCAAGTTTCAGTGCTTTACAAATGTGTGGTATCTCTTCCAGATTTTTAAGTGATAGTGTTTTTCCTTCATGCAGAATATTAAGAGAGAATGGGAATCCCCACCTGTAGGGTATTTGGTTCTTGCGTAGCAGTTGTGTGAGGGGGCGCATAGTGCTGCGTCTTTGGAGTGTTCTTAGACATAAGTCCTGAAAAAACTGAATTATTGAGCCTTTAAATTTGAAAGTGGGATTTTTTCTGGACGCTGCCAGTATTTCTTCTTTGTCACGGAAGCGTAGCATCTTGATTATAATGTCTCTTGGTGGGTCTCCTTTTTTGGGTTTTGCTCTCAGCGCCCTATGCGCTCTCTCCATTTAAAATTTACCCTCTTCTTTGGTGTCTGTAATGGCTTGAAAGAGTTGTAGAAGAAACTCAGGCAGCTCTGGTGTCATTATTGTTTCAGGAACCCCTTTTAATCGTATATTGCATCTGCGGCTCCTGTTTTCCAGATCCTCCATTTTGTCCTGAAGGTCTGTTAATTCTTGTTGTTGGGAGGACATATGTTGTGAGAGACTATGTATGTCTTCCGTTGTAGTTTCATCTTTTTCCTCTAGAGAATCAACTCTGGTACCTAAGTCTAGAATTTCTTGTTTAATTTCTGTGAAACTGTGACCGTGGTCTGTAGTGAATCCATTTTCTCCCACATCTTGGTGAAAACACTATTAATATCATGCTTAGACATTAGGTTCTGAAGATCTGCTTTTGTTACCGGAGTTAAGTCCATTTTAGTAGATTGGGAGTCAGTGTCAGAGTCTATTTCTTCCTCTAGAAGCAATGTGTCTGTGTCTTGGCCCTTCTCTCCTTTGGAGGACCTGAAGAAAGGGTGCTGTGTTGACTGCTTTGCTCCAGTCCCTGGTTTATTTTGTTTTCTGGCAGACATTTTAAATCCTTATATTATGAGGGCTAATCAAGCTTTGTCAAAAGTAAGCTTTATCTGTTTTATCTCTTGTTTTGCAGACAGATGTAAAGAAAAGATAATATAAAGTATGTTCAACAGCAAACAGAGAGCTAATGTGTGTCCCAGACTTATGTCAGTGAATGTTTATAGTACCTTTTTTACCGCCTTAGATTTCCTGTATTCTGCAATACGCTACTATCCAGACTTTCTTGGGATATCTATCGTATTGTGGAGTTTTTAACAAAGACTTACTTCCAACTTTTCAGCTTTTAGAACATTAATCCTGCCATCATAGCGGTTTCATTTTTTTTCATGGCTCATCTAGATTAGTAGCTGCAAGAAGTCCTCAGTCTCTTAATCCTTGTATGAGATAGGGTATGTAAGGTATCTGCAGCTGCCCATTATATTGATTATCTCTGTTGGTATATTTAATAAGCTTCAGTTTACCCCGTATTCTGTGTCATTCTTAGCCCTAACCTGGCTTTCTTGGTAGTTGCCTTACACTGTCGCTTACTGCTTCAGCGTTAAAGTGTAAAGATGGCGGTTCTCCATGCCGCGCAGCTCCTCCTTCCTCCTCCCCGGGGGCCCGGCAAATAGTGAGTGTATGGCGGGTTAAATATAAAGTGCTTACCCGGTCCGGGGATTAAAGCGGTGGGTCTCTGCAGGGGTGCCTTTTTCTTGTCTCCGGTGTTATGTTGGTTTGTCGGCCTTTTTCGTCGCTCCCCTCACATGCTGCAGTTTTATCTCCCTGTGGGCCATATAGAGTTGCGCTGTCCCGTTGAGCGCCATTCGACGATGTCTGCCACAGCTCCCTCGATCCCCTGTGTCTCAGAGAGGCTCTCCTTCTATTTTTAGTTGGAATGGATATCGTGCATGTTGTATTGCACTCTTAGTTTTCTCAGCTTGCACGGAGCTCAGAGATTAAGCGGCCATCACCTTGCTCCTCCAGGCTCCGCCCCCTGGGAATCCTTCTTTAGCCAGAGATCCAGTGTGCTAAACCGCTGCCAATTGCTTCAGCCTGCACCTACAGGCACATGGGTGTGTTTGTGCTGTTGTAAGTATAAGATCTGCTGTAGCATCACATTCTGTTCCTTATACTGTTCACACAATGTGGCACCTCCTTTTTTTTTCCTTTTATAGGTTCTTTTGCTAGATGTTTGCCTGTTTTTAGATTAAAGGACCACTTAATTCAGTAGAATTGCATAATTAAAAGACAATTATTTAACATCTCTGAATTTCAAAAAAGCAGTAGATTTTTTTTTTTTTTTACAAATGTAAGTGTTGACAATTTAAAAGACGTTAAAACCAGGAGACATGTCCGACCAGTATAGCTGCTTCTTAAATAGGGCTAAACAAAGGAGCTGTTAAAACCTGCTGTTTACCATCCCTATATTGTACATAACGAGCTTGTACCCAGAGATATGATGACACTTAACATTTGTGGAGAAGTTTTGAGCACTTTGTGTTTTGGATTTCAGCCCAGCAGACCAGAATCGATGAGATACGCAGCGGAAGCCTGTTGACGGCCTGGACCCTCATCCACTCCTCCATTTTCTTGACACTGTCAGAATAACCAGCCAGTTGCGCTGAAGAAGGACCATGTTTTCTAGAAACTAACAGAGCTAAATAGTATCATAGAAGCTACATGATGGAACATTCAAATTCTACTTTGCTGGAAGCACTAGACTGCATAATATGTAACCATTTTTCGTGACTTGAGGCAAGCATACTGGCGGCATGGGAGGGAGCTGATAATATGGAGAGGCAGAGCAGCATGTCGACAACCCTAGAAAGTATTCCAACATGCCAACTGGATAGCGGTCCTATAGAATTAGAGATCTTGGAAGAGAAACTTTACATCTAACTGCGGACCAGACATGTTTCCCACTACTGAACATATAACCAGCTAAACCCGGAACTGGCATAAGCGGAATGCTAGCTGAACATGGCGGGCCCGTGAATCCCCACCTGAATGTGGAGACTGTTTCATACTTACAGCAGCGTAGAGAGGTGAACTTACGGTCATGAGAACCTGGTAACAGACATATCGCCAGCTATACGGATTACGCTATGCTCTGAGCTACAATCTCCATCCCATACTAATACGGCTGGACATTTTTTGATAGATCCACCCCCAGAGTGGATGAGCGGTGCCTTCTCAGTCCAAGCCCTCTACCATAGAATTCCTACGCATATCCTAGCCTCGAATGCAGTGAACAGGCATAGACTTCAAGTTAAGTCCGGCATCTGATAAAAACTCTGGACAATCTAGTCAGATCCCTCACATTAGTAGCATACACAGGCTTGACTATGGCTATACTATGAGTAAATTTATTACCCCTGACAGGAATCCTTTTAATTTTGGAGGGAAAGCCGTTATTTAAACACCTTAGACTGTCTCTTTATGAAGGTCCATGGATCTGAAAAGCTGAACGGTTTTATAAATGTCCTGTATGGCTGACAAGTCTAAAACTCTTCTAGCTTATATGTCATTTATTAGATTTGATAACTGCAAGTAACGTTTTTTTACTCTTAACTGTTGCCTAGAATGTTTGCTATAACTGGTAATCTGTATTCATATTCATTATTATTATACGCTTAGAAAATATTGGTTACTTCATACAAGTACGACTGTGAAGTAGTTTTTAGGGACACTGAACCCAAATGTTTTTTTTCTGATTCAGATAGAGCATGCGATTTTAAGCAACTTTCTAATTTACTCCTATTACTCAATTCTTCTTCATTCTCTTGCTATCTTTATTTGAAAAAGAAGGCATCTAAACTTTTTTTTTTTTGTTAAGAAGTCTGGACAGCACTTTTTTATTGGTGGATGAATTTATCCACCAATCAGCAAGAACAACCCAGGTTGTTCACCAAAAATGGGCCGTCATCTAAACTTACATTCTTGCATTTCAAATAAAGATACCAAGAGAATGAAGAAAATTTGCTAATAGGAGTAAATTAGAAAGTTGCTTAAAATGTCATGCTCTATCTAAATCATGAAAGAAAAAAATTGGGTTCAGTGTCCCTTTAACATAGATAAAACTAAAGCTCAATTTAATACTTGACGTATTTTCTTCATCTTTTACACTACTTGCCTTGCTGTCAGTGGCCGAGACAGCACAGCATTTCAGGATCTTAGTCAAGCCAAGATTTACACTCCCAAACTACCTTCCAATATTTAGTTTTATGCCCAAAGTCCTCTACTATTGTTGTCTAATAGCTTTAATAATTATTGATTCTGGATATGACTACACAACCGCTGAGGTCAGCCATCACACTGCGCGATACCTCTCATAGCTAAACATTCTACTATCTCACATTGAGAAGCCACACAAGTGTCTCACATGCAGCATAAGTCGTGAGAATAAATAAAAGACCCATTTTATTATTTTGTATAATCTCGATAATGTTTTCCTATATAGACTAATATTATCATTTCATATCATGTATAATTCAGATGGGGTATTAGAATGAATTCTCCCTTTCCCATGTCCATGTTTCTTATGTTATGTTGTAGCTAGTAAGTAATGTAGCAGAATACAATGTCCACTTCTATGTTCCTAGTTTAGCACAGAAACACTTGTTAAGTGTCTAACGGTGTCTTACGGTATTCCTTTTTCATGTCCGCTGCCATGCTAAAAGGAGGCTTATTGCTTGAGACCCAAGAGTGGTCTCCCTACCTACTCTACCTTCTATAGATCTATATGTTGCTAGGGTGTCCAAGAGTGGCCCCATGTCTCAGGAGGTACACAATCCATATGGGCAAGTGATATCTCTACTTATATATTTACAAAATGTTATAAAGACCTATATTTTACTTATTCTTTTCATAATGATTATGTCACAACTTGTATGTATGCCCTGATTCAAACCTCAATAAAAATATTATTAAAATAAAATAAGACATTAAAACCAATCAGATCGTGTGATACAAACAACTCCCATAAACTATCTCCCCCTTACAAAAGAAGCTAGTGAACCATCCCCCTACTTAAGGTTGATTAATCCCATCTCATAAAATATATAGGGACAAAAAGTACTTAAATAAATAAAATAAAAACACTAAAAAGTGCGCTCAAATAAGCACCTAAAATAGATGTGAATATAAATGAATGTGCAAAATATACACTCTCTTTGCGCCAGTATAAAAACACCTAAAAATGAATGTGGATGTGAATAAATGTACAAAGTGTGCACAAACATAATGTGATTACCTATGTGATTGGTCGAAACAAATACATAAATAATAAGTGTGTACTCTGTGCTAGATACTAGGTTTTATGCCTTTTAATAAATGTTTTAACACTTTATTGGAGCGTGTAGTTTGCTACTGTAAAGCTGGGAAGTTGAATATCCTACTGGGAATCCTTCTTTAGCCAGAGATCCTGTGTGCTAAACCGCTGCCAATTGCTTCAGCCTGCACCTACAGGCTCATGGGTGTGTTTGTGCTGTTGTAAGTATAAGATCTGCTGTAGCATCACATTCTGTTCCTTATACTGTTCACACAATGTGGCACCTCCTTTTTTTTTCCTTTATAGGTTCTTTTGCTAGATGTTTGCCTGTTTTTAGATTAAAGGACCACTTAATTCAGTAGAATTGCATAATTAAAAGACAATTATTTAACATCTCTGAATTTCAAAAAAGCAGTAGATTTTTTTTTTTTTTACAAATGTAAGTGTTGACAATTTAAAAGACGTTAAAACCAGGAGACATGTCCGACCAGTATAGCTGCTTCTTAAATAGGGCTAAACAAAGGAGCTGTTAAAACCTGCTGTTTACCATCCCTATATTGTACATAACGAGCTTGTACCCAGAGATATGATGACACTTAACATTTGTGGAGAAGTTTTGAGCACTTTGTGTTTTGGATTTCAGCCCAGCAGACCAGAATCGATGAGATACGCAGCGGAAGCCTGTTGACGGCCTGGACCCTCATCCACTCCTCCATTTTCTTGACACTGTTAGAATAACCAGCCAGTTGCGCTGAAGAAGGACCATGTTTTCTAGAAACTAACAGAGCTAAATAGTATCATAGAAGCTACATGATGGAACATTCAAATTCTACTTTGCTGGAAGCACTAGACTGCATAATATGTAACCATTTTTCGTGACTTGAGGCAAGCATACTGGCGGCATGGGAGGGAGCTGATAATATGGAGAGGCAGAGCAGCATGTCGACAACCCTAGAAAGTATTCCAACATGCCAACTGGATAGCGGTCCTATAGAATTAGAGATCTTGGAAGAGAAACTTTACATCTAACTGCGGACCAGACATGTTTCCCACTACTGAACATATAACCAGCTAAACCCGGAACTGGCATAAGCGGAATGCTAGCTGAACATGGCGGGCCCGTGAATCCCCACCTGAATGTGGAGACTGTTTCATACTTACAGCAGCGTAGAGAGGTGAACTTACGGTCATGAGAACCTGGTAACAGACATATCGCCAGCTATACGGATTACGCTATGCTCTGAGCTACAATCTCCATCCCATACTAATACGGCTGGACATTTTTTGATAGATCCACCCCCAGAGTGGATGAGCGGTGCCTTCTCAGTCCAAGCCCTCTACCATAGAATTCCTACGGATATCCTAGCCTTGAATGCAGTGAACAGGCATAGACTTCAAGTTAAGTCCGGCATCTGATAAAAACTCTGGACAATCTAGTCAGATCCCTCACATTAGTAGCATACACAGGCTTGACTATGGCTATACTATGAGTAAATTTATTACCCCTGACAGGAATCCTTTTAGTTTTGGAGGGAAAGCCGTTATTTAAACACCTTAGACTGTCTCTTTATGAAGGTCCATGGATCTGAAAAGCTGAACGGTTTTATAAATGTCCTGTATGGCTGACAAGTCTAAAACTCTTCTAGCTTATATGTCATTTATTAGATTTGATAACTGCAAGTAACTTTTTTTTACTCTTAACTGCTGCCTAGAATGTTTGCTATAACTGGTAATCTGTATTCATATTCATTATTATAATACGCTTAGAAAATATTGGTTACTTCATACAAGTATGACTGTGAAGTAGTTTTTAGGGACACTGAACCCAAATGTTTTTTTTCTGATTCAGATAGAGCATGCGATTTTAAGCAACTTTCTAATTTACTCCTATTACTCAATTCTTCATTCTCTTGCTATCTTTATTTGAAAAAGAAGGCATCTAAACTTTTTTTTTTTTGTTAAGAAGTCTGGACAGCACTTTTTTATTGGTGGATGAATTTATCCACCAATCAGCAAGAACAACCCAGGTTGTTCACCAAAAATGGGCCGTCATCTAAACTTACATTCTTGCATTTCAAATAAAGATACCAAGAGAATGAAGAAAAATTGCTAATAGGAGTAAATTAGAAAGTTGCTTAAAATGTCATGCTCTATCTAAATCATGAAAGAAAAAAATTGGGTTCAGTGTCCCTTTAACATAGATAAAACTAAAGCTCAATTTAATACTTGACGTATTTTCTTCATCTTTTACACTACTTGCCTTGCTGTCAGTGGCCGAGACAGCACAGCATTTCAGGATCTTAGTCAAGCCAAGATTTACACTCCCAAACTACCTTACAATATTTAGTTTTATGCCCATAGTCCTCTACTATTGTTGTCTAATAGCTTTAATAATTATTGATTCTGGATATGACTACACAACCGCTGAGGTCAGCCATCCCACTGCGCGATACCTCTCATAGCTAAACATTCTACTATCTCACATTGAGAAGCCACACAAGTGTCTCACATGCAGCATAAGTCGTGAGAATAAATAAAAGACCCATTTTATTATTTTGTATAATCTCGATAATGTTTTCCTATATAGACTAATATTATCATTTCATATCATGTATAATTTAGATGGGGTATTAGAATGAATTCTCCCTTTCCCATGTCCATGTTTCTTATGTTATGTTGTAGCTAGTAAGTAATGTAGCAGAATACAATGTCCACTTCTATGTTCCTAGTTTAGCACAGAAACACTTGTTAAGTGTCTAACGGTGTCTTACGGTATTCCTTTTTCATGTCCGCTGCCATGCTAAAAGGAGGCTTATCGCTTGAGACCCAAGAGTGGTCTCCCTACCTACTCTACCTTCTATAGATCTATATGTTGCTAGGGTGTCCAAGAGTGGCCCCATGTCTCAGGAGGTACACAATCCATATGGGCAAGTGATATCTCTACTTATATATTTACAAAATGTTATAAAGACCTATATTTTACTTATTCTTTTCATAATGATTATGTCACAGCTTGTATGTATGCCCTGATTCAAACCTCAATAAAAATATTATTAAAATAAAATAAGACATTAAAACCAATCAGATCGTGTGATACAAACAACTCCCATAAACTATCTCCCCCTTACAAAAGAAGCTAGTGAACCATCCCCCTACTTAAGGTTGATTAATCCCATCCCATCTCATAAAATATATAGGGACAAAAAGTACTTAAATAAATAAAAAAAAACACTAAAAAGTGCGCTCAAATAAGCACCTAAAATAGATGTGAATATAAATGAATGTGCAAAATATACACTCTCTTTGCGCCAATATAAAAACACCTAAAAATGAATGTGGATGTGAATAAATGTACAAAGTGTGCACAAACATAATGTGATTACCTATGTGATTGGTCGAAACAAATACATAAATAATAAGTGTGTACTCTGTGCTAGATACTAGGTTTTATGCCTTTTAATAAATGTTTTAACACTTTATTGGAGCGTGTAGTTTGCTACTGTAAAGCTGGGAAGTTGAATATCCTACTGGGAATCCTTCTTTAGCCAGAGATCCAGTGTGCTAAACTCCTGCCAATTGCTTCAGCCTGCACCTACAGGCACATGGGTGTGTTTGTGCTGTTGTAAGTATAAGATCTGCTGTAGCATCACATTCTGTTCCTTATACTGTTCACACAATGTGGCGCCTTCTTTTTGTTTCCTTTATAGGTTCTTTTGCTAGATGTTTGCCTGTTTTTAGATTAAAGGACCACTTAATTCAGTAGAATTGCATAATTAAAAGACAATTATTTAACATCTCTGAATTTCAAAAAAGCAGTAGATTTTTTTTTTACAAATTTAATTTTTCTCTCGTTTTCCAACCCCCTGTATTATGTGACAGACATCAGCCAATCACAGACTAGTATATGTATACCCTGTGATCTTGTTCCCCAGAAAGTGTGAATATAAACAGACAAAATGCAATGTGCAAAATGTAATAATGGAAGTAAATTGGAAAGTGTCTTAAAACTGTATGCTCTATCTGAATCCTAAAAGTTTATTTTGACTTGAGTGTCCCTTTAAGGAGAAGAGACTCCTGCAATATTGTGGTCATTTTATTTTCTCTCATATTTGTTTGCCTCACTGTGGACATTACGTTTCCCTTCACCTTCTTATTTATTTATCAATGGACTTCTATTAGCACCTATTTTTTTTTTGTTTACTAAAATTAATTTTTTTCTTAAAGGGACATAAAACGTTAAAACATAAAAGTTGGGATAGAGACAAAATATAATAATATGTACTTTAATTACTTTACCTGCAAATTTATACTGCAGTGCCTCGCCATTAACCCTTTCTTTTTAGTTTCTGAATTGCAAAGCTCTAACTCCCCCCACACATTTGGGCATTTTTGCTTACTATTGGTTTCACCTTAATTTACCACCGTCTTGTTAAGTGCACCCATACATACACTGTGTTTTACTTGCTGCACCTTATAATTACATAAAATAACCATATATAGGAATTTAATACCTCCAAATAGGGCAAACAAATAGAAAACATTTTTTTGCAGTTTCCTTTATAACCATTTTTAGAAAACTAGTATAGCTAAAGAAAAATACCTCAAAATAAACTGAATATGTTGTCCTGATTTTAGGAATACCCAATATTTATATTTTTCCAAGTAATTTATAGCACATATAGGCCAAATACTACAAAGTTGGAATTATGGGTTTAAAGTAGTCACCCAATTTAACACTGCTACACAAAAGTATATATTTGTTGAATTTAGACACTCCAGGTTATATAGAGGTATTTCTCTTGTTAAGTGTATCCAGTCCACGGATCATCCATTACTTGTGGGATATTCTCCTTCCCAACAGGAAGTTGCAAGAGGATCACCCACAGCAGAGCTGCTATATAGCTCCTCCCCTCACTGCCATATCCAGTCATTCTCTTGCAACTCTCAACTAAGATGGAGGTCGTAAGAGGACTGTGGTGTTTTATACTTAGTTTATTTCTTCAATCAAAAGTTTGTTATTTTTAAATGGTACCGGAGTGTACTGTTTATCTCAGGCAGTATTTAGAAGAAGAATCTGCCTGCGTTTTCTATGATCTTAGCAGAAGTAACTAAGATCCTTTGCTGTTCTCACATATTCTGAGGAGTGAGGTAACTTCAGAGGGGGAATAGCGTGCAGGTTTTCCTGTAATAAGGTATGTGCAGTTAAAATATTTTTCTAGGGATGGAATTTGCTAGAAAATGCTGCTGATACCGAAGTAATGTAAGTAAAGCCTTAAATGCAGTGATAGCGACTGGTATCAGGCTTATTAATAGAGATACATACTCTTATAAAAGTGTATTTTAAAACGTTTGCTGGCATGTTTAATCGTTTTTTACATATGTTTGGTGATAAAACTTATTGGGGCCTAGTTTTTTCCACATGGCTGGCTTGAATTTTGCCTAGAAACAGTTCCCTGATGCTTCCCACTGTTGTAATATGAGTGGGAGGGGCCTATTTTGGCGTTTTTTTGCACAGCAAAAATTACAGACACAGACATCCAGCTTCTTCCTGCATGATCCAGGACTTCTCTGAAGGGCTCAAAAGGCTTCAAAAGTCGTATTGAGGGAGGTAAAAAGCCACAGTAGAGCTGTGGCAGTTGTTGTGACTGTTTAAAAAACGTTTTTGTCTTTTATTATTCCGTTTTTGGTATTAAGGGGTTAATCATCCATTTGCAAGTGGGTGCAATGCTCTGCTAAGTTATTACATACACTGTAAAAATTTTGTTAGTGTAACTGCATTTTTTCACTGTTATTTCAAAATTTGGGAAAATTTGTGTTTCTTAAAGGCGCAGTAACGTTTTTTATATTGCTTGTAAACTTGTTTTAAAGTGTTTTCCAAGCTTGCTAGTCTCATTGCTAGTCTGTTTAAACATGTCTGACACAGAGGAACCCACTTGTTCATTATGTTTGAAAGCCATGGTGGAGCCCCATAGGAGAATGTGTACTAAATGTATTGATTTCACCTTAAACAGTAAAGAGGGTTCTGTCGAGGGGGAAGTTATGCCGACTAACTCTCCCCACGTGTCGGACCCTTCGCCTCCCGCTCAGGGGACGCACGCTAATATGGCGCCAATTACATCAGGGACGCCCATAGCGATTACCTTGCAGGACATGGCTGCAATCATGAATAATACCCTGTCAGAGGTATTATCTAGATTGCCTGAATTAAGAGGCAAGCGCGATAGCTCTGGGGTTAGGAGAGATACAGAGCGCGCAAATGCTGTTAGAGCCATGTCTGATACTGCGTCACAGTATGCAGAACATGAGGACGGAGAGCTTCAGTCTGCGGGTGACATCTCTGACTCGGGGAAACCTGATTCAGAGATTTCTAATTTTAAATTTAAGCTTGAGAACCTCCGTGTATTGCTTGGGGAGGTATTAGCTGCTCTGAATGACTGTAACACAGTTGCAATTCCAGAGAAATTGTGTAGGCTGGATAGATACTATGCGGTGCCGGTGTGTACTGACGTTTTTCCTATACCTAAAAGGCTTACAGAAATTATTAGCAAGGAGTGGGATAGACCCGGTGTGCCCTTTTCCCCACCTCCTATATTTAGAAAAATGTTTCCAATAGACGCCACTACACGAGACTTATGGCAGACGGTCCCTAAGGTGGAGGGAGCAGTTTCTACTTTAACAAAGCGTACCACTATCCCGGTTGAGGACAGTTGTGCTTTTTCAGATCCAATGGATAAAAAATTGGAGGGTTACCTTAAGAAAATGTTTATTCAACAAGGTTTTATTTTACAGCCCCTTGCATGCATTGCGCCTGTCACTGCTGCGGCGGCATTCTGGTTTGAGGCCCTGGAAGAGGCCATCCAGACAGCTCCATTGAATGAAATTATTGACAAGCTTAGAACGCTTAAGCTAGCTAACTCATTTGTTTCTGATGCCATTGTTCATTTGACTAAACTAACGGCTAAGAATTCCGGATTCGCCATCCAGGCGCGTAGGGCGCTATGGCTTAAATCCTGGTCAGCTGACGTGACTTCAAAGTCTAAATTACTCAACATTCCTTTCAAGGGGCAGACCTTATTCGGGCCTGGCTTGAAGGAAATTATTGCTGACATTACTGGAGGCAAGGGTCATATCCTTCCTCAGGACAGGGCCAAATCAAAGGCCAAACAGTCTAATTTTCGTGCCTTTCGAAATTTCAAGGCAGGAGCAGCATCAACTTCCTCCGCTTCAAAACAAGAGGGAACTGTTGCTCATTCCAGACAGGCCTGGAAACCTAACCAGTGCTGGAACAAGGGCAAGCAGGCCAGAAAGCCTGCTGCTGCCCCCAGACAGCATGAAGGAACGGCCCCCTATCCGGAAACGGATCTAGTGGGGGGCAGACTTTCTCTCTTCGCCCAGGCGTGGGCAAGAGATGTTCAGGATCCCTGGGCGTTGGAGATCATATCTCAGGGATATCTTCTGGACTTCAAAGCTTCTCCTCCACAAGGGAGATTTCATCTTTCAAGGTTATCAGCAAACCAGATAAAGAAAGAGGCATTCCTAAGCTGTGTGCAAGACCTCCTAGTAATGGGAGTGATCCATCCAGTTCCGCGGACGGAACAAGGAGAGGGATTTTATTCAAATCTGTTTGTGGTTCCCAAGAAAGAGGGAACCTTCAGACCAATCTTGGATCTAAAGATCTTAAACAAATTCCTCAGAGTTCCATCATTCAAAATGGAAACTATTCGGACCATCCTACCCATGATCCAAGCGGGTCAGTACATGACCACAGTGGACTTAAAGGATGCCTACCTTCACATACCGATTCACAAAGATCATCATCGGTTCCTAAGGTTTGCCTTTCTAGACAGGCATTACCAATTTGTAGCTCTTCCCTTCGGGTTGGCCACTGCACCGAGAATTTTTACAAAGGTTCTGGGCTCACTTCTGGCGGTTCTAAGACCGCGAGGCATAGCGGTGGCTCCGTATCTAGACGACATCCTGATACAGGCGTCAAGCTTTCAAATTGCCAAGTCTCATACAGAGATAGTTCTGGCATTTCTGAGGTCGCATGGGTGGAAAGTGAACGTGGAAAAGAGTTCTCTATCACCACTCACAAGAGTCTCCTTCCTAGGGACTCTTATAGATTCTGTAGAGATGAAAATTTACCTGACGGAGTCCAGGTTATCAAAACTTCTAAATGCTTGCCGTGTCCTTCATTCCATTCCACGCCCGTCAGTGGCTCAGTGCATGGAAGTAATCGGCTTAATGGTAGCGGCAATGGACATAGTGCCATTTGCGCGCCTGCATCTCAGACCGCTGCAATTATGCATGCTAAGTCAGTGGAATGGGGATTACTCAGATTTGTCCCCTCTACTAAATCTGGATCAAGAGACCAGAGATTCTCTTCTCTGGTGGCTTTCTCGGGTCCATCTGTCCAAGGGTATGACCTTTCGCAGGCCAGATTGGACGATTGTAACAAAAGATGCCAGCCTTCTAGGTTGGGGCGCAGTCTGGAACTCCCTGAAGGCTCAGGGATCGTGGACTCAGGAGGAGAAACTCCTCCCAATAAATATTCTGGAGTTAAGAGCAATATTCAATGCTCTTCTAGCTTGGCCTCAGTTAGCAACACTGAGGTTCATCAGATTTCAGTCGGACAACATCACGACTGTGGCTTACATCAACCATCAAGGGGAACCAGGAGTTCCCTAGCGATGTTAGAAGTCTCAAAGATAATTCTCTGGGCAGAGTCTCACTCTTGCCACCTGTCAGCGATCCACATCCCAGGCGTAGAGAACTGGGAGGCGGATTTTCTAAGTCGTCAGACTTTTCATCCGGGGGAGTGGGAACTCCATCCGGAGGTGTTTGCTCAACTGGTCCATCGTTGGGGCAAACCAGAACTGGATCTCATGGCGTCTCGCCAGAACGCCAAGCTTCCTTGTTACGGATCCAAGTCCAGGGACCCGGGAGCAACGCTGATAGATTCTCTAGCAGCTCCTTGGTTCTTCAACCTGGCCTATGTGTTTCCACCGTTTCCTCTGCTCCCTCGACTGATTGCCAAAATCAAACAGGAGAGAGCATCAGTGATTCTGATAGCGCCTGCGTGGCCACGCAGGACCTGGTATGCAGACCTAGTGGACATGTCATCTCTTCCACCATGGACTCTGCCTCTGAGGCAGGACCTTCTAATACAAGGTCCTTTCAATCATCCAAATCTAATTTCTCTGAGACTGACTGCATGGAGATTGAACGCTTGATTCTATCAAGGCGTGGCTTCTCCGAGTCAGTCATTGATACCTTAATACAGGCTCGGAAGCCTGTCACCAGGAAAATCTACCATAAGATATGGTGTAAATATCTTTATTGGTGTGAATCCAAGAGTTACTCATGGAGTAAGGTTAGGATTCCTAGGATATTGTCCTTTCTCCAAGAGGGTTTGGACAAAGGCTTATCAGCTAGTTCTTTAAAAGGACAGATCTCTGCTCTGTCTATTCTTTTGCACAAGCGTCTGGCAGAAGTTCCAGACGTCCAGGCATTTTGTCAGGCTTTGGTTAGGATTAAGCCTGTGTTTAAAACTGCTGCTCCCCCGTGGAGCTTAAACTTGGTTCTTAAAGTTCTTCAGGGAGTTCCGTTTGAACCCCTTCATTCCATTGATATTAAACTTTTATCTTGGAAAGTTCTGTTTTTGATGGCTATTTCCTCGGCTCGAAGAGTCTCTGAGTTATCTGCCTTACATTGTGATTCTCCTTATCTGATTTTTCATTCAGACAAGGTAGTTCTGCGTACCAAACCTGGGTTTTTACCTAAGGTGGTTTCTAACAGGAATATCAATCAAGAGATTGTTGTTCCATCATTGTGTCCTAATCCTTCTTCAAAGGAAGAACGTCTTTTGCATAATCTGGATGTAGTCCGTGCCTTGAAGTTTTACTTACAGGCTACTAAAGATTTTCGTCAAACATCTGCCCTGTTTGTCGTTTACTCTGGACAGAGGAGAGGTCAAAAAGCTTCGACAACCTCTCTCTCCTTTTGGCTTCGGAGCATAATACGCTTAGCCTATGAGACTGCTGGACAGCAGCCCCCTGAAAGGATTACAGCTCATTCTACTAGAGCTGTGGCTTCCACCTGGGCCTTTAAAAATGAGGCCTCTGTTGAACAGATTTGCAAGGCTGCGACTTGGTCTTCGCTTCACACCTTTTCAAAATTTTACAAATTTGACACTTTTGCTTCTTCGGAGGCTGTTTTTGGGAGAAAGGTTCTACAGGCAGTGGTTCCTTCCGTTTAAGTTCCTGCCTTGTCCCTCCCATCATCCGTGTACTTTAGCTTTGGTATTGGTATCCCACAAGTAATGGATGATCCGTGGACTGGATACACTTAACAAGAGAAAACATAATTTATGCTTACCTGATAAATTTATTTCTCTTGTAGTGTATCCAGTCCACGGCCCGCCCTGTCCTTTTAAGGCAGGTCTAAATTTTAATTAAACTACAGTCACCACTGCACCCTATGGTTTCTCCTTTCTCGTCTTGTTTCGGTCGAATGACTGGATATGGCAGTGAGGGGAGGAGCTATATAGCAGCTCTGCTGTGGGTGATCCTCTTGCAACTTCCTGTTGGGAAGGAGATTATCCCACAAGTAATGGATGATCCGTGGACTGGATACACTACAAGAGAAATAAATTTATCAGGTAAGCATAAATTATGTTTTTCACACTTTGGGCCAGATTACAAGCTGAACGCAAATTATCGCTTCCGCGAAAACGATATTTGCTCTCAACTTACAAATACCAGAGCACACAAAATTTCACAGAAGCATTGCACTCACGAGAGTGTGCTTCCATAGGCTCCAATGGGATCCTCGTTCTCATGTTATTTGACACGGCATGAGAACTAAAACAGCAAAAGTGGTAAGTTGCGCAGCAAATTAAAATATATATGTTTATGATTATATATACATATTTATATATGTATATTATATGTGTATATACACATATTAACACATGAATATAAATGTATATAAGTGAAAATATAAAAAATAGTCTATATATGATAGCCTTCCAAGTGCCTTCCAGGTGCTCTTCTTATGTGAGTAGCGAATCTGCTGTATATCTATTCCCATACCAGACTGTACTATATATGCTTACTGTATGTACAGTAAGCATATACATACTGTATATATTTACAGAGAACACACAGTTCCAATAGACTGCAATGTAACAATGTAATTTTTTGTAACACCCCACAGCCTCCAACTTTAGCTCCAAAAAACTGCGTAGTGCAGTAATAAAAAAAAGATGGTTCATATTTTATTTTTCAATAGGCACAATATTCCTACTTTTGGGGGCAATGGGGGACATTTATAAAATTAACCAAAGATCTGATAATGGCTGGTTATCTCGCGCCCGTAATTGGGCAAATTTGCCTGTTTGCAGGCGCGAGATAAATTAGCATTTCACTTGTTATCTGGCCCTTTATGTTTAATATCAAAATATATAATATGTAATAATCAAACAATGAGAATCCTGTAAGCAAACACAAAATAGAATAAACAAAATAAACAGAATAATGTGTTAAAGTGCAATAAATAGGATATATAGTCCAGGGATTTTCAGAATAGTGTCCTTTAAAAATAATAAATAAATAATAGTAAAGTCCTGTATGAGAAGCCAAACAAGCTGGTGAATGAAATATTACTCACACAGACCAGAGCTAGGACTTAGCTCTTAGTGTAAAAAGCCCATGTAGAAGTATAGAGAAAGCTGATGAGACTCCAAATCGAATAAAATAATTTATTAAAACATATAAATCACTCAGGTTTTAGAGACTAATTTGAGAACAAACCGCATAAAACAGCATAGACTCTAACAAGCAAGGGAAGGCTGAAAGTGGATAACAGTTTAAAAAAGTCACAACCCTCCCAATGACAAGGAGCTCCTCTCGGCCAATCATCTCCAATGCACGCTTCACTGATAAACCTCCGGTGACGTGTACTGGAGAACACCGGTCCCTCCAGTGGGACAGTGTCGGACGTTATCATCAAGCCTGCCTGTATGGTAACAATCCATCCCTGCGATGTTATCCTTACATCAAATTGAGGCGCCAAATGGACTGTGATGTCACCGTCAGTACAGGAACTCCTGTATGAGCTGTCCAAACACTGCCTCTCTAGCACTCCAGGTAGTTAACTGCTAATATGTATTAACATAATATCAAATAAAGCGGTACATACAATACTCCCCGAAAGTGATTGGCACCAATTAGAGCTGCACATCACAGGGTGTAGAAAGAATTTATGAATTCCTCTAAGATTAAAATATTTATTAAAAAAGCAATGCGTGTCTCAATGCCGTATACACTATTTCATCAGGCTATTCATTAAGAACACAGGTTTATATCATCATGAAACCCACCTCCCAATGCTGGGACAGAAATTGGAGGTATAGTATTTAAAGAGACATGAAATAAGATACAATGAGAAACGCTTTGCTTTTTTAATAAATATTCTAATCTTAGAGGAATACCAATACAATCTTTATATACCTCTGTATCCAAACATACTATCCTTTCCTTGCTGGAAGTAAGTGTACATTTTAAACCTCTTACTGCATCATTCAACTGTTTGACAAATTCTCAAGAGGGATCCAATTTCACCCCACCACACGCCAAAAATATCATCTAGAAAACGCAACCATGCTGCACCATAGAGCATAAATAAATGGTTCTCATATACATATCTCTCTTCAAAGCAGCCCATGAATACATTGGCGTATGATGGAGCAACATTGGACCCCATTGCTGTTCCTCATTTGTTGATACCAGTTATCCTTAAACAGTAAATAGTTCCAATATAATACTATTTTTATAAGTTCTTCAAAGAAATTAATTTCAGTATATTTTCAGATTATTTTTTTTTTACATATACATACTACTAGCCCCTATACCACTTTCATGATTGATGACGGTGTATAAGCTACTAACATCCAATGTATATAATATGTATTTGGTATCTTGTAACAGCCCATTCTTTAATTTTTCCAGAAAATCACTGGGGTCTTTTACATATAAAATTATTTTCAGTGCCTCAGGTTGCAAAATGTTATCAAGATAAATGGCTATATTTGTAAATACAGATCTTATGCCTGCCACTTTGGGTCACCCCGGGGGCTCATTTATATCCTTAGGCACCTTAGGTACAGTATAAAATATAGGTGTTTTTGGCCACTCTATAAAGAGGTACTCCTTTAATTTTTTTGTCTATACACCCTTTGGCATAAGCCTTATCTACGATATATTGAATTTCTTTTTTAATTTAAATGGCACGGTCACCATTGAGGACTGTATGTTGCTGTATCCCTTAATTGTGTTTCTATCTCTGTTATATAATAACTTGTGTCCAAAATAATGGTGGCTCCGCCCTTATTAGATCTTTTTATTGTCACATCTCTCTTTTTATGTGTATTAATGGCATTAAACTAAGACTTTGACAAATTTGGTCGATACTTCCATGATTTGTGTTGGACCTTTTTTTTCCAGCAATTCTAAGTCATGTTTTACTAGCTTAATATAAGTATCTACACTGCTACTGCTCTCTGTGGGGTTAAATTTACTTTTTTTTATACAGATACACATTTTCAATGTAAGCTTATCAGCCTGTTTAACCAAAATTTTGACATCTGTTTTGTTTGTATCTGTTTGTATTTGTATCCGGTATATGTCGCTTTGAGATCTTGATTACTGTGGTTACTTGTTTGCTGGTATCTCCTTGTTGTTGCTCTCTTTGGTTGTTGGCGTCCGATTGTACCGCCGCCAGGGCTTGCGGCCTCCTCTGTGGCTCCTTTGGATGACGTCGTCATTTCCTCGCCAAACTCCAAAAAAATGGAGCTACTGGATGAATCAGAGCCACTTGATGCATTGTACTCTCTTGCTCTTGGGCTTCTAAATCTGCGACAATCAGTTCTTCCTGCTTTTCCTGTTCCTCCTTGTCTCCAGTTAGAGGTATTGTAGCGCCATCTATAGACTCGTCCTTGCAGGTAATCAGATTCATCACACTGGAATTTTGTTCTCTTATGTTCCTGCAGCTCTTTTTTAAAGCAATAAAAAAAAAATGTGTATGTGTGACTCATCCTGTGTCGTATACTTGATTAAATGTCCGTGTTCTAAGATCTACATAGGTAAAATGGTTAGAAAGGTGCGAGACAGGATGAGTCAACACAGATCTAATATTAGATGTAGCGACACCAAAGCTCCTGTGTCAAGCCATTTTATTGAAGCAAATCATAATATAAGCCAACTACGGTGGTAAGTAATTGATGGAGTAGGTAAATTAATGAGAGGTGGTGACAGGGAGATATTGCTTTAACAAAAGGAATCCTTCTGGATACATAAATTACAATCCATGATACCCAAAGACCTTAATAGGGAGTTAGACCTCTCTGTATTCCTTTAACACTAAATGTCAGGGTGCCAGGAATCAGAATGAGACGAGAAGTGCAAAAATAATCACACCTTTATTAATAACAAAAAAATAATAAAAAGTCCACAAGTCAAATAACAACCCAGGAGTCAAAACCAGCTGGTAGTCAGACGAGCCGAGTCAGGAGCCAAAGTGAATAGTCAGACGAGCCGGAATAAGGAACAAGGAAAACAGCAGAGTCAGGAACCATGTCAGGGATCAGGAACCAGGAAGGACGTCAGACAGCCAGGTAATACACAGGAACTCTCACAAACAGGTCTGAGACAACGCAAAGGCGAAGCATACTGACCAGAGGACCTTTAAATAATACGTGATGACATCACAATTCTGAGACTGCATCCTGTCTCACACAGATGATGCACACCAGTCTGGCCATAAAAGGAAGTGCAGGAAATGAGCAGCATCCCCCACAATGCACCATAGTCAGCAAGAGAGTTGAGTAAAATGGCTGCCAGCAGCACATGGCAAACAAAACAGGGAAAAAACCCTGACAGTACCCTCCCCTCAATGACTCCTCCCCCGCGGGAGGACAAAAGGCTTATTGGGGAAAAATGATTGTGGTGATCTGAGACATAGCAACGGAGGAACTGTTCCAGAGCTTGATTAGACCGTTCCGCAGCCCCATTGGATTGAGGTTGATATGCCGAGGAGAAGGAAAGCTGGGTCCCCATTTGAGCACAAAAGGAACACCAAAATCTGGAGACAAACTGGCTACCCCGGTCCGACACTATCTCCTTGGGTAACCCATGTAAACGGAAGACCTCCCGGGCAAAAATTGAAGCAAGCCCCTGAGTGGTAGGCAACTTCATCAAGGGAATGCAATGTGACATTTTAGAAAAAATGGTCAACCACCATAAGGATAACAGTATTGCCATTGGAAACAGGGAGCTCAACAATGAAGTCCATGGAAAGATGTGTTCAAGGATGTTCACCATTAGCAATAGGTTGAAGAAGACCCACAGGAAGACGTTGAGGAGTCTTATTCTTTGCACAAACTGAGCAGGAGGCAACATACGCAGCTAAATCAGAACGAAGACCTAGCCACCAGAATTGTCGAGTGACAGACCAAATCATTTGGTTCTTGCCTGGGTGACCTGCGGCTTTAGGATAGTGGTAAGTGTGCAAAAGTTTAGTTTGAAGATTCTCAGGAACAAAACACTTACCACTAGGTTTCTCAGGAGGTGCATTGGTTTGTGCAGCCAGGATCTCCTCCCCCAAGGGAGAAGTCAAATTAGTGTTTATGGTAGCGAAAATATAGTTAGGAGGTATAACAGGAGTAGGTTCAGACTCCTCCTTGGACAGAGGTGAAAATTGTAGGAGACCACATAATTAAACCGAGACAAAAATAGCACCCATCTGGCCTGTCGGGGCGAAAAATGTTTTGCTTCAGATAGATAAGTTAAGTTCTTGTGGTCAGTAAGAATGAGCACTTGCACGCTAGTACCCTCGAGAAGATGCCTCCATTCCTTGAGTGCCAAAATTATGGCCAGTAGTTCCCTGTCGCCAATTTCATAATTGCACTCCACTGGAGACAATGTCTTAGAGAAGAAACCACACGGATGCATGGAACCGTCAGGCGTAGGATGTGTAGACAAGAAGGCACCTACTCCAGTCTCAGACGCATCAACCTCAAGAACGAAAGGCAGGACAGGGCTAGGATGAGCCAGAACTGGAGCAGCAGCAAAGGCAGTCTTAAGACTATCAAAGGCCTTAATGGCAGTAGGGGACCAATGGAGTAGATCATTCTCTTTATGGGTCATGTCTGTGATAGGTTTGATCAAGGAAGAAAAGTTTTTAATAAACTTTCTATAGTAATTGATGAACCCCAAAAAACGTTGAATAGACCGAAGACCAACTGGGCGAGGCCACTGCAGAACTGCAGATAACTTGTCAGGATCCATGGAGAACCCTGCAACGGAGATAACATAACCTAGGAAGGTTACTTGAGTATGATGGAACTCACATTTCTCGAGTTTACAAAACAGGCCGTTCTCACGTAGTCTCTGAAGAACCCGTGCAACATCATAACGATGAGCCTCAAGTGTGGGTGAGTGTATGATGATGTCATCTAAGTACACCACAACACACTGTTGCAACATATCTCGTAGGACATCATTAATAAATTCCTGGAAAACAGCAGGAGCATTACATAGGCCAAAGGGAATTACAAGATACTCATAATGCCCGCTCCTGGTGTCAAACGCTGTTTTCCATTCGTGGCCCTCCTTGATCCTCTCGAATCAGGTTTAGTAAAAACCGTAGCTCCCTTGAGGCGGTCAAAGAGTTCCGTAATGAGCGGAATAGGGTAAGCATTCTCAATGGTAAGACGATTAAGACCCCTATAATCGATGCATGGGCTTAACTCGCCACCCTTTTTCTTCACAAAGAAGAAGCCAGCCCCTGCAGGAGAGCAGGATTTGTGGATGATCCCCCGTGACAGAGCATCGGCAACATACTCCTCCATAGCACTATTCTCTGCAACAGACAGAGGGTAAACCCAGCCCCGAGGAGGAATGGCTCCGGGTTGCAGGTCTATGCCACAATCGTAAGACCGGTAAGGAGGCAACGTACTGGCACGCACCTTGTGAAAAAGGTCTAGGAACTCTCGGTACTCCTCTGGCAAATGAGATACCGAAGAAGTGCACAAGACTTTAACTGGTTTCCGAAGACAAGTGGAAATACATTGCAGGGACCATGACAAAATTTCAGACCTGCGCCAGTCAAGACTGGGATTGTGCTTTTGGAGCCAGGGATAACCCAGAACAACTGGAAAATGCGGAGAGTTTATCACCTGGAACTGGAGGATTTCAAAATGGAGAGCCCCAACAGCCATGGGCAACGGAGTAGTTTTGTGAGTAACGAGTGCAGGCTGAAGGGGCCTGCCATCAATGGCCTCAAAAGCAAGCTGAAGGGACCGAGGCAAAACAGGAAAGGAGTGCTTTGATAAAAAAGCACTGTCAATGAAATAGCCCGCAGCACCGGAGTCAACAAGAGCCTGGGTGACTATGGAGGAGTCCACCCAGGAAAGGACAACCGTGACCAAAGGTTTCTCCTTAAGCGGTTCCGGGGACGAAGATAAACCACCCAAGGTCTGCCCCCGACAGGACCTTAGGTGTGAGCATTTCCTGGCCGTGTAGGACAAGACTTCAAAAGGTGGCCCTGTAACCCACAATAGAGGCAGAGCCCCTCCCTCCTCCTAAAGGCCCTCTCCGCCGCACAGAAACGCGTGAATCCCAACTGCATCAGCTCAGCAGTACCTGGTGACTCGGGACCAGGAGGCATGGGAAGAGAGGGAGACATGGGTGGGAACAAACACGTAGGAGGCAATGGAACAGGAGGCTTCCGCAAGTGCTCCTTGAAAGAGGGCCTCTCTCTGAGTCTGATGTCAATTAGGATCAAAAAAGACACCAATGCCTCGAGATCCTCTGGTAAATCTCTGGCAGCAACTTTGTCTTTAATCGCACCAGAGAGCCCATGAAAGAAGGTGGCAACAAGGGCTTCATTGTTCCAACCAACCTCTGCGGCAAGCGTACGGAACTCAATAGCATACTGAGCAACAGATCTTGTACCTTGCTGAATGGACATGAGTCATTTAGCAGCAGAGGAGGAGCGAGCCGGAACATCAAATACCCTTCGAAAGGAGACCACAAATTCAGATAGAAACGCCTGAGGTAACATCTCAAAGAAAATGCCCATCTGGTTCAAAAACCCTCTGCACTGAATAGGATTGCCTCCATATCGCTGAGGTAGAAGTGCAGAACCGGACATGCTCCTGGTAGGACTAGGTGCAGCAGCGGAAACAGGAGCAGCCATAACTTGTGGGACACTTTGGTCCAAATGTGCAGTGCGAGTAAGCAGGGTTTGCAGGGCTAGTGCAAATTGATCCAAGCGGTGATCCTGTTCATCCATCCTGGAAATGATGGCAGGTAAAGGTGGATTATTAGCATCATCAGGATTCATGGCCTTTGCGTAATGTCAGGGTGCCAGGAATCAGACTGAGACGAGAAGTGCAAAAATAATCACACCTTTATTAATAACAAAAAAATAATAAAAAGTCCACAAGTCAAATAACAAGCCAGGAGTCAAAACCAGAGCTGGTAGTCAGACGAGCCAAGTCAGGAAACAAAGCGAATAGTCAGACGAGCCGGAATAAGGAACAAGGAAAACAGCAGAGTCAGGAACATGCCAGTGATCAGGAACCAGGAAGGACGTCAGACAGCCAGGTAATACACAGGAACTCTCACAAACAGGTCTGAGACAACGCAAAGGCAAAGCATACTGAACAGAGGCCCTTTAAATAATAAGTGATGACATCACAATTCTGAGACTGCATCCTGTCTCACACAGATAATGCACACCAGTCTGGCCATAAAAGGAAGTGCTGGATATGAGCAGCATCCCCCACAATGCACCATAGTCAGCAAGAGAGGTGAGTAAAATGGCTGCCAGCAGCACATGGCAAACAAAACAGGGAAAAAAACCCTGACAATGATATAGAGGTTAGATTAAAATGCATCATCCAGTCTGAGTAATGGGCTTTATTTTAAATGTTTAGTTTTGTGATTTAGAAAGTTAACCACTAGGTGGTGGTAGTTCACATAATGAAGGAAGCAGCAAGGTATGGGTTAATATGAGAACCCTATGTAAGGTTATACACAGGTGTATTGTATGAGAATGATTTCTATGCTGCTGTATTGTAAAAGATGTCTCAATAAAAATGATGTGAACTCATTTATGGTGCTGAGGATTTTGCATGTTTATGGAGGACAACAGTAAGAGTTTCCAAGTTGCAAGGCTATTACCTGTATTTTACCAGGACATGAAACTGACCTGTTCTTGGATCTGAGATCTGGGTTTCATGTCTGATTATTTGACCTGTCGTTCTGGTGTGGGCTAACTAGTCTGAAAACTTTGTCACTCAGAACACTCTAACATCTGACAGTGTCTTTATGCTGATCCAGTGTCATGGTGGATTATACAGGACACTATGTTGGTTTGTTTGAAATGTGTATTTTCTGTTTTATTATGCTTTTAAATAATGGTGGCTAATCACTGGTGATCCTGAGATCTGATATCCACATATACACATAATTATGCTGAAGCATAATTCTGTTTGTAAATGAATTATCTTTATAGATCATTATTAAATGTCTAGGACTTATAGTGTGTTAGGGAGAACATAAGAGGTTACTCTTACTTTAAATCTGGTTATTATGGTGTTATTATAGTTGCTAAATTGGTTATATGGACGCACTGCCTGTTTATACATATTCTTTACCAGTTTCTGTAGTCACCCATATATTTACTAACAACTAAAGTATGTATGGCTTGAATTTTCACATATATCCATCAGCTCAGCGCTGCATGTGTAAGTGTGTAAGACATCAATCCTAAACTATTAAGCCATCTAAAATACTCACTGAAAATATTGATTCACTTAAGAAGCATAAATATTTTATTCTGTAACTGATTTGTACTAACTCCCCTATACTAGAGATTATAAGCTATATGTTATACCTACCATTTGTATTTATACATGTACTTAACAGATACCTGCGGTTCCCACTTGACTGCTAACACCTTAAGTATTTCTGGCCTCAATTTTCATATATACCCATTTTGTCAGCGCTTCATACTTCAGTGTGAGAGACATCAACCTTGAACTATTTGGACCACCTGATTTTCCTATTGACAATACTGATTCACTTTAGGGTTTTTAAATACAGGTGGCCCTCGGTTTACGCCGGTTCAATTTGCACCGTTTCAGAATAACAACCTTTTTTTCAGTCATGTGACTGCTATTGAAAAGCTTTTGGAAAGCAATGCACTAATTAAAATAGCCAGTAGGTGGAGCTTTCCGCTTGTTTTGCAGCAAAGTTATGCAACTTAACAGCCTTAAATTGATCTGTGTACACAGATCAGACCAGATCTATCGAGCAAAATTTAGCAGGCACTTCCCTATTATCTTCCTGTCCAGCAGCTTGAGGTGAGGGTGCCTAACTGCTTATTAATCACTGCAGATTGAAATGCATAGAATAGGTGCAGACCCAATATTATCTAACATACTAACAATGCAGAGAACTAATTGCAGAAAAATGCAAGTAAAAAAACGTTTTTGTTCATTAAACTTAGTTTGATGATGATGCAGTCTGTTGTGTGATTATTTTATTAGGTGATGTTTAGCAAATGTTTTTGTTCATTAAACTTAGTTTGATGATGATACAATCTATATTTTTAGATTTATAATGCTGTTTAGCATTTAAAGTCTTCATTCAAACTTTAAAAATAATGTATTAGGTGTTACTTATGACAATTTTGAGAGGGACCTGGAACCTAAGTCCCTCACTTCCCATTGACTTACATTATAAACTGGGTTTCAATTTACAACGGTTTTGATTTACAACCATTCCTCCTGGAACCTAACCCCGGCGTAAACAGAGGGCTACCTGTACTCTATTGAGTAATTGATTTGTGTTGTGTCCTACTCTGGAGATTTTATAGTGTAGGTTTATTACATATTTCCTTAGCATTGTTTATATTATAGTATATACCTCTTATATTTATATGTTGCAGTTGTTTTGTCAGCGGCTGGGCCAACGAGACACTTTTAACTAAAATACTATTTATGATGGTCATTCAAGGAGGCTATATACTTCAGACACTTAGAGTAGTAAGTTGTAAGTTCTATAGGATCAGTAATTTACAACAATGCGTTTCAGATATTATCCAACTATTTCTTTTACTCCGTTATACTATATATATTTTATTATTATTATTTTTACAGAAGTTGGCTTGATTTTAATTTGTATGCCCTATAGCTTAATGGCTGAGGTTCTCTATTGTAAACAGGGAAGTATATTTCTTTCATACAGGTGGTGAGGGTTCATGATCCTTTACTCTTGGGAATTACTCTTCTCTACCACTAGGAGGAGGCAAAGATTTCCAAACCCCAAGCGCTCTATAAAACTCCTCCCACTCTCACACATACCTCAGTCTTTACTTTGAAGTAAAGATATAGCGCTGCGGAATCTGTTGGCGCTCTACAAATAACCGATAATAAAGATGTGCATTTGATTCTTCAGAGAGATGGGCTTTCAGTCTATGTTGAGGCCCGGTTTCCCTTCAGCTTAACACACATTGTACCTGTGACTCTGTTTTAAAGCTGCTTAGGCGGGGGTAAGTTGTTTCCATTCCTCAAGAGCTTTTTAAGGGGGTTTATTGTTTATTGCATTGCTTTGCCATATGCTATAATAGAGCAGATGGCTTCTGTCCTTAAATCTACCCAAGAAACTGAGTCACCTGAACACCTTTCTACCATTATTAGGTGTTCTTATTGTAAGAGAGCTGAAGTGCTTCTCCAGCTCGTTTATGTGGCTCATGTTTAGACTTGTTAATGCAAGCAGACCAATCTAATGCTGTTTCTCTGGGTACTAATGCACCTACTCTTTGTTCATTACAGAATAATGTTGAGGTAGTGCCTCCTGCCATAAATTTTTTTTTATCAAGGCTGCAGTTTCTGAAGCGTTGGCTTCTCTCCCGTCTTCAAATAAGCGTAGAAGGATAATTCAGATTTTACCTTCTACAAGTACTATGTGCCCTGAGACCAGGAATACTGTTTTGTTTTCAGATGGTGAATGTTTCTCTGTGAAAGAGCATTCATCATCTGATGTTGAACCTGATATTTCCTCTTTTTTTGTTTAAAGTTGAACATATTCGTTCTCTTTTAAAAAAAGTCTTAATTACTTTAGGGGTTAAAGATCCTAAAGTTCTGATGATAAGCCTTGTAATCATTTAAATTCAGTTTTTAAGACTGTTAATCTCCCTGAGGTTTTCCCTGTGCCTGATGCTGTCTCTGACATGATATCTAGGAAATGGTCTAAGCCAGGTAATTCTTTACTCCTTCTGCAAGGTCCTTTACCTGCTGCTAATTTAGATTAATGGGAAACAGTTCCCAAGGTGGATGGGACCATTTCCACTCTGGCTAAATGTACTACTATTCATTTGGAAGACAGTACTTCTTTTAAGGACCTTTTAGAGAGAAAGTTAGAATCTTTACATAGAATGGCCTTTTTAAATGCAGGTTATATTCTTAGACCAGCTGTTTCTATTGCTGATGTAGCTGCTGCTCCTACTTACTGGCAGTGATGCATAAACTTTAAAGGGACATTGTAGACAAAATGCACTAATGTACCTTTCATATTTGATTTGCCATCTATGTTTTTGTACCTCATTTATTTGAAGTGTTCTACTAGGTCTTAATTTACAGATATTTTGCATTTCCTCTTTATGCAGAATCCTTTGCTCCAGGGGGAAAACAGTTTGCTAAGGAGGTTTTCTGTATAGTCATGTGCAGCTGCTATATTACTTGTATGTGTCTGCAAAATCACTAAAAGTAATACAGTTTGAATTTTGACCATTAGATGGTAGCAGATTTACTGACAGCGAGACCCCATCATTTGTGAATTTTCCTGGCATTTTCCTGAATTACTAGGTTATTTAAAGGGAAATTGACTGTTAAAATTTATCAGCACCTGAGTACTGCATTTTAAAATAAATGTTGTAGGGGGCGGAGCCTGCGGAAGGACGTATATGAGAAGAGCTCCTGATTCTTACTTGGGTTTAACTATATATTTTTCTTTAAAAAACACAATTATTGTGCTGGACATCTTTGCTAAAGTGCTCTAAGTTGCTCTGGAGGAGTTAGTGAGATACTACTACATAAACGGATCTTCCTATGCTCCTCAGCTAGACCGCATGGTGACTATGTAGTCAAGGCTGCCGCACATTTACCCCCCCCCCCCCCCCCCGGCTGTCTACGGTTTCCGGGTTACTAGCAGCATAAAATTGTTGCACCTACCTTATCTAAATCCGCTTCTTATAGCATGAGTGCTTGATTACTACCCTTAAAAGAAAAGGTAATCGTATTGCTAATGAGATACCACTGCGTACATCTTGATCATGGAGGCGCTGGACAAATGGGAATGCACAGTGACCCAGATGTTACAAAATCATTTTCAAAGTTTAGAGGAAGAGCTCTGTAAACTCCTCAAGCTACATGGAACTTATGGGCCGCCAACAAGAGAATACGCTTGTGTCCAGCCAACCACTAGGACATGGCCGGACAGCACAGCGTCCCTCCACTTTTGCAGCTTGACAGATATAACGCTCTCCACAGATGGTTCTTCACCTACTTCGGCTTCAGACCGGGAGAATCTGGGTTGCAGTGTGGAGTCAAGTGCCCGAGAAAACCCTAGACCGAAAACTGCGGTGAGACTGGATATTGGAGAGGAGACTGTCTCCCAAGGTGTCGCCCGAGTACTTCAAACTAAGCTACCCCCAATTTGGGCAAATCGATCCGGAGCTCTGACTCTGAGTCAAACTCCCTCTATGTGGCTGGGCGTAATTGCTGGCGGCATGGATTGTGCTGAGTGCGATAGCAATTACAGGAGAGTGGAACTGACAAACTATGGTGCTGTGCTTTACGCCACTCACATCACGCTTCTCGGAGATACACTACCCTGGAACATTTACTGGTGTGACTTTCCTTTACATCGACAGGTCAGTACTTGCCTCACGGAGGTCGGGGAACAGGGCACTTGCTGGGGAACAAGCAAACTGCAAACATTTTTTCTAAGCCTGCTGATTGCTACACCGGAACAAGGAAAGTCGGGGATCAGCTAAACCTCATGCAGCAGGCCTTGGCATAAAATGCGTCCTAGACATCCCGCTCCTGTTTGAGACTGCCCTATCCTAATGATGGCGATTTAAGCCGGATCAATGGAGGGCAGCAACATATAATGCCCATATATGTGCTTAGGCGCATGTTTATACACTTGTATCTCCAAATCACGACACCCACCTGAATTTTTACCCCTCGTTTATTGGAACCTAGCACTAAAGGATATGGCTGACATATTCACAGCCCTGTAAGCTCAAAGGAGACCCCCTGAGGAAGTAGGTGTGATGGTCTATACTAGCCCACACAGCTATGCTTCCTGGTCTAGATAACACATATGACCATTTATTAAACTGTTACTCTATGTATATAATTGAATTGCTAATGCCTGTATATGCCTTTACACCTGTAGGGTCTAATAACAATTTTTTAGGTTGCGAGCACCATACCCCGAAAATAGTATTAAGAGGGTATTGATACTACAAATATTGCGTCACCCCTACAACACCAACACTAGGGTCTAGAAACTGCATTGTTTGGTTTAGAAGTTACCTTATTCTGTCTTGGTCTTATCCACCACTTGCCCTAATTCCAATTTTTTTATACTTACACTGTGGTAAGCTGCAGCATACTCAAGCTTATAACACTTATAGTTAGAGGGTCAATATATTTGGGATTGAAATTTACCATATAGGGATTAGACTCACTACGCAATTGGTCTAGAGACTATACCAGAATAGTTAAACCACTACTCTGCTGATAACCCCCCTTTTTAATGGTTTCTAATAAGTCATATAACAAAGAGCTATGTATGTATCTCCCCTAATTTGCTATTACACGTGTGAGATTGTTATTGTTATTAATGTTGAGACTCACTCTGAAATCTAAAGTTGTTAGATTGTTTTAGTCTCCCTCCAGGGTATATGCAAGACACATGGCGCCCATAAATAGTCCTAATTACTGTTAAAATTATACTTGAAAAGCAAGTAAATTGAGATTCAATAGGAGGGATTACAGGACGGCTATAACTGATAAATTACACATGTAGGTGTCATTGTGTATATCACTAATACTAATACCAGCGAAGTGTGATGTAGAGGACCTTTGTTTCTACTACACTCTACAATAGAATATCATACCCAGTACAAAAGCTTTGTGCAGGAGCCTATATATAGTGGTCTGTGACTTAAGCCCAGAGGTAGTCAGCTAGGCATGAGGCTTGATCTCTGCTATGTAACATAATACGCTCAGTATGCAGGACCTGTTTAGAGTTGGTGAATAATAACTTAACATTTAACTCTGGTGTTGATAGGCCGGGAATGATGCTTATAGTGGCCAGCAATGTTCAGATGGGGGGGGGGGGAACTGTGTTATTACTGAACGTCTTACTTATAGCTTTCAATTTTTGCCTGCCTATAGATTGTACGCATTTTTGGGGTAGTCTTGTACGATATTACTTATAGGATGTGGATACTTATTATTACACAATGCAACTAGGGCCCAAGAGTGGCCCTTTTTTGATGTTTTCATATTTTTCCCCTGAAATTCCCTAGCATGACATCTCTATTGTTGGAGGTCCAAAAGAGGCCTATATATATCATCAGGGGAAACCATCCAATTAGTTATTCATATGTACCTGTGAACTTGCTGTAATATATACTTTAACCTCTTAAGGACATATGACGGAATTTTTCCGTCATAAAACAATTGAGCAAACTGAAAGCTGTGTCCTTAAAGGGTTATCAATACCAAGCCCAAGAGTGGCTATGGATCAACTTACCTCCTTTGAATGTTGTTATGTTATTACTGTCCAAGAGTGACCTCCTATTCCCAGAGAAGGAGTATATAATTGGTAAAATGAGGTTATTGCTATTTTTGCCCACTTAATTCTTGAATTTATATGTATCTAAGACTGTACGGTAATTGATCGATGTGAATTTTACCTTAAGATCTGTAATCTTTCAGTTTTGGCAATTTTGCTTGCACTGTTCATGTTTCTATTTACCTCAATAAAAATATTAAAAAATAAATAAAAAATGTTGCAATGTAATTTACTTTCATTTTGTCTTCATAGTGTATAAGGTTTTTCAAATGAAGATGAGTTAAGGGTTAAGGGTTGCACCTCTTGAAAATGTTTCTGATCTCCTTTGTAATTGGCAAATACGGACAGATGTAAATAAATGCTCTGAGATAACCATTCACTGAATAGAAAGTTTCAGGCTCAGGTAAATTTCACCATACATAATATATGATGGAGGCAGTAGAAGTTTGGAACAGATATTTTACAGGCAGATTAAATGGATTTGTAAGGACTAGAATTGGTTGTATAATCATCTTGATAGATGCATTTGCTTGTATATTTTGAATACATTTGAAGAGTAAGTTGAGAGTGCTGAGTATTACTTTCTGCTACATATATAGTAGGGTCCAAATGCCCACTATCACAAACCAATTTATACATGCAAAATTTCTTAAACAAAACTATATCATTTTTAATAAAAGTTAAACAAAAAATTGTTAGGCCAAAAAATTTTTTCTCAATATTTGGTATGATTACCATTTGCTTATATTTTATATTCTTTCATAAGGTGGTGAGAGTCTTTAAGTCATCACATATCCACATGATCACCATGAAAAGGGCAGGATATGAAGTTGTGGAGTCCACAAGATCACTATGAAAGGGCAGGAACACTAATGACCAGACACTGCTGCCTGGAGAACGTCCCTGCCTAAAGTACAGGGAGTGCAGAATTATTAGGCAAATGAGTATTTTGACCACATCATCCTCTTTATGCATGTTGTCTTACTCCAAGCTGTATAGGCTCGAAAGCCTACTACCAATTAAGCATATTAGGTGATGTGCATCTCTGTAATGAGAAGGTGTGTGGTCTAATGACATCAACACCCTATATCAGGTGTGCATAATTATTAGGCAACTTCCTTTCCTTTGGCAAAATGGGTCAAAAGAAGGACTTGACAGGCTCAGAAAAGTCAAAAATAGTGAGATATCTTGCAGAGGGATGCAGCACTCTTAAAATTGCAAAGCTTCTGAAGCGTGATCATCGAACAATCAAGCGTTTCATTCAAAATAGTCAACAGGGTCGCAAGAAGCGTGTGGAAAAACCAAGGCGCAAAATAACTGCCCATGAACTGAGAAAAGTCAAGCGTGCAGCTGCCAAGATGCCACTTGCCACCAGTTTCGCCATATTTCAGAGCTGCAACATCACTGGAGTGCCCAAAAGCACAAGGTGTGCAATACTCAGAGACATGGCCAAGGTAAGAAAGGCTGAAAGACGACCACCACTCAACAAGACACACAAGCTGAAACGTCAAGACTGGGCCAAGAAATATCTCAAGACTGATTTTTCTAAGGTTTTATGGACTGATGAAATGAGAGTGAGTCTTGATGGGCCAGATGGATGGGCCCGTGGCTGGATTGGTAAAGGGCAGAGAGCTCCAGTCCGACTCAGATGCCAGCAAGGTGGAGGTGGAGTACTGGTTTGGGCTGGTATCATCAAAGATGAGCTTGTGGGGCCTTTTCGGGTTGAGGATTGAGTCAAGCTCAACTCCCAGTCCTACTGCCAGTTTCTGGAAGACACCTTCTTCAAGCAGTGGTACAGGAAGAAGTCTGCATCCTTCATGAAAAACATGATTTTCATGCAGGACAATGCTCCATCACATGCGTCCAAGTACTCCACAGTGTATCTGGCAAGAAATGGTATAAAAGAAGAAAATCTAATGACATGGCCTCCTTGTTCACTTGATCTGAACCCCATTGAGAACCTGTGGTCCATCATCAAATGTGAGATTTACAAGGAGGGAAAACAGTACACCTCTCTGAACAGTGTCTGGGAGGCTGTGGTTGCTGCTGCACGCAATGTTGATGGTGAACAGATCAAAACACTGACAGAATCCATGGATGGCAGGCTTTTGAGTGTCCTTGCAAAGAAAGGTGGCTATATTGGTCACTGATTTGTTTTTGTTTTGTTTTTGAATGTCAGAAATGTATATTTGTGAATGTTGAGATGTTATATTGGTTTCACTGGTAAAAATAAATAATTGAAATGGGTATATATTTGTTTTTTGTTAAGTTGCCTAATAATTATGCACAGTAATAGTCACCTGCACACACAGATATCCCCCTAAAATAGCTATAACTAAAAACAAACTAAAAACTACTTCCAAAACTATTCAGCTTTGATATTAATGAGTTTTTGGGTTCATTGAGAACATGGTTGTTGTTCAATAATAAAATTAATCCTCAAAAATACAACTTGCCTAATAATTCTGCACTCCCTGTAGACTCGGAAGATGAAAAGACATCAAAGTGATAAAAGCTAGTAAAGGTGTGTAAGGAAGAGTGTTCAGATTTTTTCCACGGAAGCCTCAATTCTGAAAGCTCAATAAGTTGAAACTGATCTGGTAGATTGAGCTGTGATACATTCTGGTGATCATTCCCCACCACCAAGTAAGCCTTACAAATCAATTGTTTCAGCCAAGAGGCTAAGGTAATAGCTGCAGCCTTCTGTCCCTTACGGGATCCAGAAAAGTGAACAAACAACGAAAAGAATTGTCGAAATTCTTTAGTGGACTCTAAATAAAACTTTAGGTTCCTCACCACATTCAGATTATGCAAGAGACGCTCCTTGGAGTTTTTTGGGAGCTGGACACAAAGAAGGAACCATAATCTCTTGATTAATGTTATCTTTATCTACTGAAACCACCTTAGGCAAAAAAGTAAAATTAGTTCTAAGAACTATCTTATCCTGATGAAAGGTAAGGTAAGCAGACTGACATGAAAGTGCAGATACTTCTGAAACATTTCTGGCTCAAGAAATAGCTAACAGAAACAAACCCTTCCAAGATAAAAGTAGGATATCTAGACCATGCTAGGCTCAAAAAGAGGAGCCTGCAACCAAATTATGGTTTCAAGGAGGAGAAATCGGCTTGACCACCGTTCTAATCCTAATTAAGACCTGAACAAAAGCCTGATGTCTGGCAACTTTGCAATCCTTTTGGAGTTGAAAACAGAGGAGAGGGCATTAATACTTTGTGGTATATCTTTTTGCTCACAGTATTTTTTTTGCTAGGATGAGAGTGTCAAATGACTCAAAATCATGCGTTCAATCTCCAGGATGTTAAATTGATGGAAAAATGGACCTTGTGACAGAAGATCCTTTCTTATAGGAATAACTGGACATTTGAACCAGATCTGCGTACCAACTCCTGCAGGCCAAGCTGGGGCTGCCAAAATTACTGATTCATGCTTCTGCTTGACCCGAGCAATCACTCGGGATAGCAACAAAAATTTCTGGTAGTCCACACCATCTCACTATTTGATCGAACACCTCCTGGAGACCATTTCCCTGAATGGATAACCTAATGGCTGTTGAAATCTGCCTACAAACTATTTAGTTGTGGAATGTGAATTACTGATATTGTATAGTGATTCTGTTCCACCCACTTCAAGATCCTCCCTGATGATTTATATACACCACAGTCATGATGATGTCTGACTGGAATCTCAGAAACTATTCTTGTTTGAGAAGAGGCCAACTCTGTAACGCCTTGAATATAGCATAGAGTTTCAGAATATTGACCAAAACCCCTGGGCTCTCTGAGGCTCCCAGGCTGTGCCCCATCCTGACAAACTGACATCTGTGGTGATGAGCACCAAAGACAACTTAAAAAAATGAGTGATGAGTCTGCCACCGAGAGAAACTATCTGGTTTTAAAATCCAGGAATATCCTCTGCGAGAGATGAGTCAAAGCTCTGTTCCACTGCTATAGCATCCTTTGCTGTAGAGGACGTAGATGAAACCATGCAAATTGAATTGCTTTGGAAGCTGCCACCATTAAACATATTACCTCCATGCACTGAGCAACTGAAAGAGATGACAGTGTCTGTAACTTTGCACAATCCCTTTGCAATTTGTCCGGTGGTGTTCCATGAGAGACAGATGCATGGCTACTGAATCTATGATCACTCCTAAAAAAGAAAACTTTTGTTTGAGGAACGTAAGAACTTTTTCAACCATGAGTGCAAAGAAATTCTAGAACCTTGGAGATGTGAGCCTCTGCCATTTGGAGGGAAGGAGCCTGAACCAAAATGTCATCCAAGCAAGGGTACTTAGATCTCAATAACAAAAGCAGAGCTCCCATAACCTTTGTAAAGAGTCTGGGTGCCGTAGCTAAACCAACAGTAGATATACAAACTTTAAATATTTGTCTTGAAAGGTAAATCTGAGACATTTGAAATGGTCTCTGTGAATTGGGATATGCAAGCAGGCTTGAACGGACCTTCTTGTACTAATGGTCAGAATTATTTATATTTTGAAGGTAGAAACTTGTAAGAACTTTGGAACTATGAAAAGGTTGGACTTAAAACCCTTGAGTTCTTTGAGTCTGGAACTGGAATAATTCCTATATTTTCACGGTCTTTTACATATTGGAAAAAAGCCTTTGCTCTCCTCTGATCTTTGGGAAAATGCAACATTAGGAACCATCTTTATGGGTCTGGACCAAAACCCTATGTTATATCCTATAATAACTATGGTTATCAGTTCACCCAAGGATTTCGAATCAACTGCGAGAAAGCCTCCTGAAAAAGGTTCAATTTGCCCCCTACCAGAACTGAATCTGGTTCGGGGGCCACACCTTTATACCGATTTCAAAGTTGGAGCTGATTACTTAGATTGCTTGGATTTGTTCCATGCATTTCCAGGTTTCCAAGAAAACTATGAGGTGTCAGATTTCTAATTTGAAGTGGAGGAATACTTTTGATTTCTGGACTGACGAAAGTAACAAAATCTACCAGCTCCTGAGGATGCCTATGTATAATTTTTAAAATAAAGATACTATGAGAACACAGTAAATATGTAAATAAATAATGACCCCTCAAACGAGCCATGCCTTTGACCAAGCAGTCCGGATCAAATGATCACGCCCACTCAGGTGCAGTAGCCTACGCAATCTCCCCCACAATTGATCATCTAAGACTGGTGTTTATATAGAATAGGACTTCCTCACCATACCCTATATTCTACGTGACGAAGTACCCTATTTCGCTGACAGTTTAGAATTCCTCCCTGACTTGACAGCTTAGTCTCATTCATTGTTTAATGTACTGTTAATGTTGCTAAATATGCTATGTTAATGTTTATGTTGTAAAATTGTTAATGTTTTCTTAGACTGGCGGGTAGCATGACCTCTCTGCCTACCTCCGCCCCACAAAATTAGCTGTGCCCCCCTGGTTGAAATACCAGTGGTGACACTCATTGTGAAAGTGATTACTAGACACTTTTTCCTAGATTGACCTCTAGGGCCCCTGATCCTTTTTTTGGAATGGGCACCACGGGCCTGGCGGATATCTGTACCAGATTGCCAGGAATAGTCTTCCACCAATTACCCTGCTCCTTACCCTACCCTTATCCTTCACAGACTCCACAGACACTACCACAATGGCACCCATCAGAATTGCTACATTAAATGCACAAGGATTAAATTCCCCCACCAAGTGAAAACTCTTGCTCAACTACCTGCATACCCATAAGGTACATATTTTGTTTCTTCAAGAGACGCATTGGTCAGGAGAATCACATATTATCAAAAAGTCCCAACACTATCCAATATGCGAGATAGCGTCCAATACAGAAGGGAAATCCTGAGGGGTTGCAATCATGATTAGCAAAGACTTGACATTCAAACCAGAATACATAGAGAGAGACCCCAAAGGTAGATTTCTAATACTGGTTTGTAAACTTAATGAACTTAATGAAACACCAAAACAACTCAAACGAGGACATGTTATCATGGGAGGAGATCTAAACATGGTGTGGGACCCCCAAAAAGATAAGCAATCTACCCTCACCACACATGCAGACAGAAACATCTCATCAACTTCTAATGCATTCCGCAAGCTTATGTATAAATTTGATTTGTATGATGCATGGCGGTGTTTAGCTCCCACTGAAAAAAATTTCACGCATTACTCTAAAGCCCACAATTCTTATTCGAGAATTGATTATATACTATGCGACTCATGGTCCCTAGATAAGTGGGTGAATCCAACCATCCAGCCATGTACATGGTCAGACCATGACATGGTTTACATAGACTTCATTGAACTGCAATCCCTAACCACCAGACCCTCCTGGAGACTCCCTGAACAGCTTTTAGCTGAAGGAGAACTACCAGAGCTTACCAGGACAATAACTGACTTTCTGACACACAATGACATTGGCACCACAGACTTAGACATAGTATGGGCAGCTCTCAAAGCCTACCTTAGAGGATATTTTCTCAAAAAATCGGCTTACCTTCGCAAATCAGGGGGTCAATCGCTAGCCAAGATGTACCGAGATCTCCGAAAACTGGATACCGCTAATAAGTCCTGCCCTGAACCCCAAGTAGCTCAACAGATAGGATTAATAAGAGAGGAAATTGCTAGAAGGGAAACCCTAAAAAGTACAAGACAACTTACATAGACTTAGACAACTTTATTATTATAAAGGCAACAGGGCAGATAGATTGCTAGCAAATAAACTACGGAAACGCACGCAGCAAAGTAGAATTGCCTTCCTTAACACCCAAAAGAGTTTAGTCTACTCGCCCAAAGACATAGGGGTAGCCTTTGCAAAATATTATTCCTCCCTATACAATATAGCAACCTCAGAGTCGACAGACAGAACCAGCTCAGGGGACATTAGTATGTTTTTAGAGAGTCTTGACTTACCTACCTTGCCAGAGGAAGCCAAAACTTTACTGGCAAAACAATTCACAATAGAGGAAGTTAGGGCCGCCATAACTGGTTTATCCCCCCACAAAGCCACAGGACCAGATGGGTTCACAGCCACCTTCTACCAGGTCCTTAGCTCTGTATTATCTCCAATTTTGCTCCGATTCTTTGTGAGTGTGGCTCAGAAAGGCAGCTTCCTGCCAGAATTCCTTGAAGCCAATATTATCACAATACATAAAGAGGGTAAGGACCCCGCTCTGTGCCCAAGCTATAGGCCCATCTCCCTCATCAATGTGGATGCCAAAATTTATGCCCAAATCCTAGCCAATAGATTGAACAAGCATCTTCAGACTCTTATACATCTTGACCAGGTGGGATTTGTTATCAATAGACAAGGCTCAGACAATACCCGCCGTCTCCTAAATATATATTCAGAGGCAGCAGACCTGGGTCTCCCCATACTCACTCTGTCGCTCGATGCCGAGAAGGCGTTTGACAGAGTGAGGTGGGAATATCTATTCCAAACTCTTACAGTATTTGGCATCCCTGACTCCTATGTCAGGGCTGCCATGGCATTATATTCTTCCCCCACTGCAGTGGTCAGGGGTCTAGGGTTCTGTTCCCCTACTATTAAGATAACAAACGGCACTCGACAGGGATGTCCCTTGTCCCCTCTTCTATTTGTTCTGGCAATCGAGCCACTTGGGACAGCCATCCGGAGGTGCCCTGCAATTCAGGGACTCCAACTCCATGACACTATCCAGAAATTAGCCTTGTTCGCGGACGACCTTACGGTCTTCCTCTCGGACCCCCTAGATTCCCTCCCCCCATTGTTTCGGCTACTAGAGCGATTCGGCGAACTCTCATACTACAAAGTTAATGTTAGCAAAACAGAAGCATATTCCATAAATATCCCCACTGAGGAAAAAAACAAAATTCAGCTCCTTTACTCCGTCAAATGGTCCACTAAAGGAGTGAGACACTTGGGAGTGTTCCTCTCTCATTCCAAAACCCTAACCATTAAACAAAACTACGAGAACCTACTGAAAGAGATTACATTAGATCTTAATTCCAAGAGATTCAGTGAGATCTCCTGGCTGGGCAGAGTAGCAGCCCTCAAAATGATGGTACTACCCAAGCTTACATATCTATTCTTTTGCATCCCCATCTCAATCCCTATGTCCTTGACTCGTAAGTTTCAGACCCTTTTTAATTCCTACACCTGGCATAACAAGAGACCCAGAGTTGCGGCTCATATTCTTCAGGCCCCCATTGAGAGAGGGAGTATGGGCCTTCCAAATGTTAGGAAATATCACGAAGCTGCAATGATCACCCACGCCTCGGCATGGGGTAATGGCCTCCCAGCTACCAGATGGAAAGAGTTGAAGCAGGCTTCTCTACCGGCATTTGTAAACCTAGAAGACCTCCTCTGGTTACCCCCTCACTGGCAGTCAAAAATTTGTGTCTCCAATTCCATAGTTAAAGGGTGCCAAGAGTGATGGCTGAAACTAAGACACAGCAGACTTATCGCCCCTCATCCCTCCCCAGTACACTCCATCCAGGGGCTCCTTTTAGGGCTGCCTGATGCCCACACCAATTCGTGGCCTACCACTGATTTAGGCTCCTTACAAGACTTCTATGAAAATAAACAACTAAAAACACACTCTGCTATGCTGACCTCCCCCTCGCTGACCCCAAGGTTCCACTTTGACCTATTGCGAATTCAACCTCTAATGAGATCCTGGGGCTTCCTAGAAGATCAACTCTGCATACTATCCCCCTGGGAATCACGCTGGAAAGCAAATCTTCAGCTGTTTAAGCCCCTCTCAGCTCACTATAAATATCTACTAGAGGATAATATCCCCTCTAAAACAATTCACATGGAGGCCTGGGAAAGGGACCTACAGCTTACTTATCCCCTTGAGACATGGGAGGAGGCAATTAGTCACACCAAAACAGCTACCCATTGTGTCACTCTCTACAAGCTACACTTTAAAATCATCACGAGATGGCACCTTGTCCCTGCCAAACTCCAGAAATTATACCCTGATCACTCCCCCTTGTGCTGGAGGGAATGTGGAGAGCGAGGCACCCCACTACACATCTGGTGGGCATGTCCGAAATTGAAGTGTCTGTGGAGCAGAGTGGAGACATTGTGTAGAGACCTGTGTCTTGTTGAAACACAGCCCAGCCCTCGCTATACTACATCTGGGAGTAGACTCTCTCTCCAGATTCAAACGAAACCTGCTCATGGGCATCCTTACTTCCACCAAGTTACTCGTAGCTAGGAAATGGAAAAACAAACAACCCCCCAGGTGGCAAGGGGTAATAGACTGTGTAGACCATATCAAAAACATGGAAAACTACGTATTCAGAGAACGGAGACAACTGACTGATTTCTGCCTTATATGGGAACCATGGGATTCCTACTGGACCCATAAATCCACATGAAGAGACCAACCTTTAACGGAATAGTAGCAGTCTAGAAGTCTGATCCCCTTTTCCCCTACTGCCCCGATCAACTCAGGATTTAACCTTATCCCTAAGAGACCCCCTAGACCCCCTCCCGGTAAGAACATGGGTGTGGAGGGTGGGAGAGCCTATGAATGAACGTATGCAGGCTCTCCTGATCTCCACAGCCCGCTTGATAAGTCATAAGATTCTTCAGTATTGGTGGCCCCGCGGGGCCCGTGGTGCCTACCTAACCAGATACCCTAGAGGATTGACCCATTAACTTAATGGCTGTCTCGAATATGCTGTTACTAAAATGAATAATAAGTCTTTGCAAAGTTTGATACGTTTCTAAATGACAGCCTCTGTAAAAACAAGGTTAAAATGAAAGTAGAGGTGTTGTTTCATCTCTAGAAACAAATCTGTAAATAAAATTAAATTGAATAAAAAGTTTCTTAAAATTGAATGCTCTATCCATTAAAGGGACATGAAACCCAAATTTTTTCTTTCATGATTTAGAAAGAGCATGCAATTTTAAACAACTTTCTAATTTACTTGTATTATCTAATTTGTTTTATTTTCTTGATATGCTTTGCTGAAAAGCATATCTAGATAGGCTCAGTAGCTGCTGATTTGTTGCTGCACATAGATGCCTCGTGTGATTGGTTCACCCATGTGCATTGTTATTCCTTCAACAAAGGATATCTAAAAAATGAAGTGAAATATATAATATAAGTAAATTGGAATGTTGTTTAAAATTGTATTCTATATCTGAATCATGAAAGAACATTTTTGGGTTTAGTGTCCCTTTAAAGTTTAATTTTTACTTTCTGGGGCATTCTAATAAGAAATACATACTCTAATTTTGTTTAAAAATGTACTGTTTGCGTTACTACTTTACTATGGGCTAGATTACACGTGGAGTACAAAAATGTTAGTGCTATTAAGCGCTAACTGAGCTCAAGTTAAATCACCGACGCTTCTAGTCTTGCACTGTTATTACAAGTTGAGAGTAAATTGTTAGTGTGCGTGCAAAAGACGCAGGTGCCCTAACATCTGGAGGCTGGACAGCAAGGCCACGCTAACTCCCTTTCCCCATAGACTTCTATGGGGCACACTACTAAAGCCTTTTCAGGCTTTCACTCACACACTAACCTGAAGGTGCACTAGAAAAACTGCGCAAAAAACAGAAGGTGCTACTATCATTTCGTGTTGATGTTTTGATTGACACCTTGATTGTCCTTTTTACGTTTTATGACCAATGAACTATATGGTGAGATCATTTACATGGTATTCATGGGTACCAGGCACAAGGAGTATTGACTTCTAACACATGGGGTTATCATTGTATCTATGTATAGAAAATTGCTAATATGCATCTTTATATGAGTCTGAAATAATTGTCTAACTAAGAATAGACACACTTCGCAATATTTTAAGAAATAAATTATGTGAAAAACACCTTGATTGTCATTTATAAAGTCTGTGACCGATTAGCTATATGTTGAGGTCATATACTAGGTATCTATGTATACCTGACACAAGGAAAAATGACATACAATGTATGCTATTAATATATGATGTAAGATTAACAACTATGACCCTACAACCATATAAACAAGTACACACTTTCATATATCACAGCACTGTTGTCCAACTCTAGCTGTGTAACATCTAGGGCTACCAGGTGTCCAGTATTCAACCAGACAGTCCAGTATTTTAACAGGCTGTCTAGTAAAATCTGTACAAAACACTGGACACTTAAATGTCCAGTATTTTTAAAGACCCCTGTCAGCTAAATGTAAAGGGCCTTGTAGGCCTTTATGCATTAGAAATATGGCGCAAAAAGAAGTTGCACTGTGCATTTTCTATTATATGTGTTACAGGCAACCATGGGGGTGTTCAATCATTGCTGGGTGTGTACCTCTAGCAGCCAAAGAGGTCACATCACTGCTTTGTACATGTGTTACTGGCAACCAAGGGGATCAAATGACTGCTTAGTTGTGAAAAATATATGTGGTGGGATCAAGGGTGGGGCCTAAGGTTGAGCTTTTGTGGAGACATTGGGATCACTTTATTAAATGCCAGGTGGACATGAATTGCTGTAGCATAAGCTGTTGGCATTTACCATTGCACAAGCATTTCTTGTAAAATGCTTGTGCAATGCCACCCCCTGCACTTTCGCGGCTAATCGTCCGCTAACAGGGGGTGTCAATCATACCGATCGGATCAGGATGATTACAATCCGCAACCTAAAAGGTAGCAGACAAGTTAAGGAGCAGCGGTCTTACGGAAGCCAGAAACATCAGGCGTAGAAAGCAGCATCCGCAGCCTGTTAAATCTACCCCATTGCGTGAACCCAGCTACGTCCCGTATCCAATCACTGGTCATCCGGTATTTTTATGAAGCACAGCTGGAAACCCTAGTAACATCATATCAATGTGATAAGAACTGGGGGCGATTTATCAATGTCTGTCCGACATGATACGCTGTAGCATATCATGTCCGACAGACATTGCTGAATGCAGACAGCAAACGCTGTCAGTATTTAACATTGCACAAGCAGTACTGGTGAACTGCTTGTACAATGCCGACCTGTAGATTCGTGGCCAATCGGCTGCTATCAGGGGGTGTCAATCAACCCTAAGAGGCAGCGGACCAGTTAAGGAGCAGTGGTCTTTATAACTGCTGTTTCTGGAGAGCCTGAAGGCTCGCACGGAAACAGGGGTATCAGAGGCCATTCGGCTCTTGATAAATCGTCTCCCTGGTCTCATTTAGTTTTTATCTTCTACATTTACTTTATTTGCAGCCGCAAAGCAACACTAAGATACGTAGGGCCTATAACCTGGTCACTATGACAAGGCGTATGGATGATCCGGAACTTGATATGCTAATTAGCCATGCTGTCTAAACGCCATACGCACAAGCAGGCGAGGATAGAACAACATAGCACTACTCCCTCTCTGGAACGGTGGGATCGTAATATGAGGAGTTAAAGGGTATATATGCATATAATCAGTGCCACCAGGTAAATGCAATACATCACATTTATTAAAACATATTAGACCCTTCCAGGTGCCGTTGGTAGATAAATATCAGGCAAATATTAGCTAAAATTATTGGGGTGGGTGGGGTTGAGAGGGTAACAGATTTTTCAGTGCCTAGGGTAGCACAAAAGCGCACAGGCATGCACTCCTCAGATAAACTCAGTCACAAACACACAAAACAGATTGACACACATATCACATGCATGATATACACATACATAATGCACAAATCATATAAGGCACAATTAGAACTATTTACCTGGCCGACAGTCAACCGGCAGGTATATTTAAGTTTAAAATTTTGGTATTTCTACAAAACAAACTTATCTTCTAAAATTGTTTGGCCTGATTTAAAAAAACAAAGAAACAAAAAAATAATAAATGCTGATGAGTAGAAAAAAAAACAATGTATGATTTATGTTGGTACCTCACAGGGAATAAAATAAAATTTACTATTTAGATGTCTTGTGTGAAAAATGCTAACACTCTGATGTAAAATGGCTCAGAATATTAGGCCAGAGTAGGTTTTCTCTGAAAATGTAGAAAAATTTACTTTCTGATAGAGAATATTTGTCCTTTTTTGGTGGCGGGTGCAAAGGCCAGTGGCAGGTAAGTCTTTTCAGACCTAATAAAGTAGCGTAGGTGTCTCTCCTACACATCCAGAACTCTGCATATCAAGCTAAAATTTACCTTTCAAAATATTTTTGAGGGACAGATCGATGAGACTACTTAGCAAATCTCTCCATACTAGAGCTTTAATGAATCTGGCCAATAGTATGGAAATGAAGGAAGCGCATACATTTAATGCCTTTTAATTGAGACTTCATTGACAGAAATCAGCCTAGAAATATAGAAAAAGTAGAATCTAAATGATTTGCAATAAATACAGCCTGAGATGAGAGTATGCACAATTGAAAGATAAACATGCTCTTATGTCATGGAAATAGAGAGCTCTCGCCATTTGGACAGAGGATAAATTAGAGAAAGCAGTAAAGAAATGAAGACAGTCTGTGTCTGGGAAGAATAAGAGACGGAGATCTTGCAATCTGGAAACAGAGATCAACTAAGCACCTACAGCCTTTAAACAGAGACAGATTCAGCATATTCTCTAATTAGAGATAAACTAATCTCTCTCAACCTAGAAAAGCAGGCTGAGATATGACACCCCATAAAAATGCTGTTCAATATGCACAAATCTGACATTATTGCCAAATATTTGTTTTGTGTTTTAAGGATATGAACAATTTTGATGGCTGTGTGTAATAATAAATTGACTGCAGGAACACTGACTTTGAATGTCAGATAAAATCAGCAGCATCCATAGTTTGAGAATGAGAGAGAGGGAGGGAGTTGGAGAGGGGGATGGTGGGAGGGGTGGATTAGGGGTGCAGTACAGAAGAGGAGGAGAGAGTGGACCAGGGGAGGGTCACTGTTTACTGGGTGTGATTGTGTGTCAGCAGGCTCAGGCAGCATCGTCAAGCATCACTGCAGGTTGTATATTATGTTGAATAGTGCTTTGTTGTGTCTCTGTATTGGTGTAGGTGATAATGCCAGTGTAACTGTTTTATGTATGATTATGTCTGTGTGTCCTGTGTTTAGCTGTTTGTGTATATGTGATTCTGCCATTCCTCTGTGTATACGTGTGACTGACTTTTTAATGTGTGTGTAAAGTATAGGAGAGATCCTGATGGTGTCTTGATGTGTATTGTTATGTATTATTATGATCCTGCACTGTATATTTATAAGTAATCATGCTAGTGTCACTGACTGTATATAATCCTGCCTGTGGTATTAGTGTGACATCCTTCCTATTAATGTGTGTGATATTGTTGCTTTGCTTGTGTTGTTATGTGTGCCAGTATCTTTTCTTGCTTGTGTAGGTTGCTGATCACCATGTCATCCTGCCTGTATATAGCTGTGTGTGTCACCATACCTACGTCACTGTGTGTGTATCTCACCTTACCTCTCTTACTGTGTACGTGCCATCCTTCCTGCATCTTTGTTTGTTAGTGTTATTTTACCTGGATCACCATGTAAGTACATCTTTTGTACGTCTGTGTTTATCAGTGTATCATTAGGCCTCAGTATGCACAATCTTTCCTGTTATCATGCTTGCCAGTGTGTGTGTTACCCCATATGTGTAACTGTGCAGTAGTAGGTTTCTTCCTTTATTATATATACCTGTGGATTTATGTGCCTTTGTATATTTGCAATTCTGTTTTTACCAAATGAATGTGTCTGTGTAGAATACCAGTAGAATGCACTAACCTGTGGTGACTCCATTAAGATGAGCATTGTTGGGGAGTTCTAAGCCAGATGGCCCTCTCTGTATTAACTAAAGGCAATTTCACTTAGTACAAAACATTTGCAGCCAATGCTCATTGAAACACCATAAAATATTCATTAGAGGCTTGTTTGTGCATTCATACACAGTAATTCCTCACCAAAATCACTACATTTAAAGCAAGTGACAAGCCTGACCAATCCCAGCATATGACCTCATTACTTTAATAGAACCTGAATCAGTTGGCACAGGCATGGTTCGCCTATTACTAAGTATATGAAGATTTGTTTAATCTAATTTGCTTTTTAATCCATATCTAAGTGAATATGGAGAGAGGTGAAATGCAATATCAGTATTTTAATATGATTTCATCTTCCTGTCCATTTATAGGGAGTCTGCATTGTGTCAATCATTTTTTTTTGTCTCTATCACCTTTTGTGTAAATCCCTGTTTAAGTAGCTGGGCCTCACTGAATCTTCTTTGCACATACATCTTTTTCTTTCATCTAAAGAACAGTGTTTCAAAATGTGTTGATATTGTTGTGTGTGTGTAGAATGCATGTCCCTATCAGGCTTAGAAATGCTTACAATTCTTTACAAATATTACTTTGGGGGTTGCCCTCTACACCTGTAAACAATAACACAGAAGTAATACTAAAAGGGACACTGAACCCTATTTTTTTCTTTTGTGATTAAGATAGAGCATTCAATTTTAAGCAACTTTCTAATTTACTCCTATTATCAACATGTCTTCGTTCTCTTGCTATCTTTATTTAAAAAATAAGGCATCTAAGCTTTTTTTTTTGTTCAGAACTCTGGACAGCACTTTTTTATTGGTGGATGAATTTATCCACAAATCAGCAAGAACAACCCAGGTTGTTCACCAAAAAATGGGCCGGCATCTAAACTTACATTCTTGCATTTCAAATAAAGATACCAAGAGAATGAAGAAAATTCAATAATAGGAGTCAATTAGAAAGTTGCTTAAAATGTCATGCTCTATATGAATCACAAAAGAAAAAATGTGTGTTCAGTGTCCCTTTGATTGCTGATTTCTCAGACATGATATGCATTAAATTGAGTACTCCATTTGTCCATCCTTTCCCTATATATCAGTGTACAGATGGGAGCTACCCACCCAATAATGTCACAGAAAGTAGGTGTAAAACCAATCGCCACAAATGTAGAGTGCCGGTATATACCCATTAGTTTAGTGAGAAAGTGGTGAAACAGATAGAAAAGTGTGTGCAATGAGGAGGATGACAGAGAATGTACAGGTGAATAGGGAAGTGAGCAGCAGAGAGTATGTGGGGGAAGGGTGACAAAAATGAGAACTTGGATGTAAAAGTAAAATTTGAAGTGTACAGCAGGGCATTTTATAGGGACATGAAACCCAAACATATTCTTTACTGATTTATATAGAGTATGTCATTTTAAACAACTTTCTAATTTACTTCTATTATCAATTTTGCTTCATTCTCTTGGTATCCTTTATTGAAGGTGCAGCAATGCACTTCTGGGAACTAGCTGAACACATCGGTAAACCAATGACAATCAATCACTAATCAGCAGCTAGCTCCCAGCTCCTCGGCCTCCCTAGGTATCCTTTTTAACAAATTATACCAAGAGAACAAAGCAAGTTAGATAATAGAAGTAAATTGGAAAGTTGTTTAAAATCGAATGCTGTTTCTGAATCATGAAATACATTTTTTGGGTTTCATGTCCCTTTAAATTTAACCTGAAGCACTTTTGCATAAATGCCTCTGACACAAATGCTCACACATTCTGTGATCATTTTTCTTATGCGCACGGCTCGCCTAGAATACTAGGTTAAGATGCCCACACACACAAACAACACGTACACATGCTCTGAGTGCTGAAGAGTCATTAGGAAATCTGAAAATCCTCAGGGATCCCACTTTGAGGAAAGAGAAACTGAAAATATAAAATCTTTCAGTTAATTGCCTTGGATGTTTTCAGGGGTGTGGTTTTCTAGCATAGCTAATCCATCTGCAATACAAACGTTTTCTCTAAACGCTTGGTCTTAGCTATACACTGTCCATTAACCATTATAAATAAGCTTCTTTTTAAGCAGTAAAATATATTTAATGAATAAAAATTCAAAAAAGAAACAAATGTGAAAACTGGGCCTCCAGTGCCATCCTGGATCCCTTTTGCTGAAGTGTGATGCTATAAAACATAATAATACCGTGCTGGTGGCAACAGCAGACTCTGTAAGTTTCTTATGGTATCTTGTCTGCCAGAATGTAACCAAAAATCAGTTCTTTACCATATAAATGTGTGTAGTAGATGCTCTAAAGCTATGCCAATAATGCTATTCAAAGTCACATCCCTGAGGAGTTTTGTATTCATCTATTTCATTTTTATAACAGTTTATGATTCTGCCTGTGTTCTACATGAATCCTTAGTGATGTGCTTGACCTTGACAAGCTTATTATGTCCAAGGGAATGTGACATGTGGGTGTCTTGCCTCTCTCCACACTTGAATAATATAACAGCAGTTAGTACACTGATTGCCTAGTTTATAATCCTTGCCTCTTCATGGTGCCAGAGTACCATCTCTGTCTAGCTTTTCCATACCCTCTCTCATCTTGTGTTTTTCTGCAAGCTCCCTTACCCTCTCACTGTTTGTGTACTACATAATAGAGACAGATGATAGTTCTCCCGCTATGAATTTCCAGTAGGACACTTCTGCTATTACACTACAAAATGGTATCACTACTTACATTATCCTAGTTTGTCATCGACACGTATGCCTTTGGGGTGCCATTTTCAACCACAATTGAACAAGTTTATCATTTCTGTCATTATGTTTAAAGTGTTGTACTAGATACTGTGTTACTTTTTGCAGGGTATGTTGCCATTTTTTTCTTGTGGTGACATTATTTCTCCACATTTCACAGCAAGCAAGTTGTGGGGGAAGCCATCAGAGGCTTTTACAGTTATTTGTGAACTGCAGAAATTTCTTTAGCTGTTTAGGCCAAAAACTTTTTTCCCTCCTATATTGTACAAAGAAAATGTGTGATATTCGGTTTGTTTGTCTGTGGGTTGTATATCTTATTCTGATAAACTGCACCTCTCTCTCAACAGCCATCCTTGTTCCTCCTGCAGATGCAGCGTGCGCGAGCTGTGTATGGCGTGCCCGCCGCCCTCTTCTTTAGAGGACTCAGTCCAGCTGAGGATCTTTAAGATTATTGTTATTGGGGATTCTAACGTGGGTAAAACGTGTTTGACCTTCCGATTTTGTGGAGGGAGCTTCCCAGGGTCCAGTGAGGCAACAATAGGTGTAGACTTCAAAGAGAAGACAGTGGAAATTGATGGAGAAAGAATCAAGGTGAGGACTGGAATGTAATTTACATTTTATCTCCAGGTGTAGCACACACAATTCACTTCTGTCTCCAGCATTTGGACACATGCAGTGTTAACTTGATCCCATAATAGCGACACATAGAGTGTGTGCAAATCACACATGTTCCCAAGTGTAGGACACGCTAAGTAACACTATATTCATGGGTATAGGATAAGCAATCACACATTTTACAATGTGTAGGGCACACACATTAAAATATTGCCCCTATGTGCAGAATAAAAACTAGTACCTCATGTACACTCAGTGATGCGGCACACTCAATGATTCCTTTTGTTCAAGAATTATAGTAACTCAAGAATCATCAATCCAGCCAAAACCAAACTTATAAATCCTCTAGATCAAACTGTCACATATGAATTTGGATTTTCTGAAGCAAAAAAAATCAGTCTCAGAAATGCAAACAGATTTTAAAAAGTTTTAAACACCAGAACCTATCCAATCCATCAAATAATACAATTTTCACCAGTTTACCTTTTTTTTTTTTTTAAATGTTCAAAGAAGCTTTATTTAGATCAACTGAGTATACATGTCGCACATTGGATATTCATAACACATATCAAGAATATTACAGCGTACAATATTCTCAACATAACAAAATAAAATAAGCTTATTCTCGAGTACAGCACATGTCCAGTTTGATCTCTCCTTGTAGTAACTTAGACCTCTTTTGGGTCTGCAATAAACATTATAAATGACCCGTCAAAGTCCATATTCATTGGGTTTCAGTCTTTAAGCGGGTACAACATATTAACAGAAAACAGTTAAAAAAACAATGGCTGTACATCCTTTTGTGATACCATTGGGGTCGCCGCCAAGTTCAGAGTATGGAGGGGGGGATCTAAAGGTGAGGGGGGGGGGGGGGGTTAAGGTGTTTTCCGTAGTAATGTTTTGCCTTTTTTTAAATATCAAATGCAAGACCTTTTAACTCATGAAAACCAATTTGCCATAGCATACAGTGGGTATTGAAATTAATCACCCCCCCTTGAAAATAATCACATTTTGTTGCTTTGCAGCCTGAAATAAAGATATACACAGTTTTTGTTTATCCAGTTGTAATTACTCAGTGCAACTTATAACATCCAAGCGAAAGATTTAACACCAACATGTCAGACAAAAATAAAGACAACTAAAAAACAGAATCAATGAGTTGGAAAAAGGATCACCCTCTCCTAAAATTACTTGTAAACTCAATCAGATGTAGCTAATCACCTTCTCAACGGCACACACAAAGCCATTCAACTTTCAACTGTGATCAGCTGTGGGCATATTGATTAGCTCAGCATGAAAAGAGCTTTCCTGGAGCATCTCAGTCCCTGGTAGTGCAACTGAAGCAAACAATCAAATATGGGTGGCAAGGCACTGTCAAAAGATCTCCTGGATAATGTTTTGGACAGGCAAAAGTCAGGAGATGGATACAAGGAAATATCAAAGGCTTTATCAATGCATAGAAGCAAGGTGAAGTCTATTATTAAGAAGTGGAAGGTATTTGGTACAACACAGACCCTCTCTGGATCAGGGCGTCGCTCCAAACTGGATAAGAGCCAGGAGGAAACTGGTCAGAGAGGCTACCAAGAAGCCCACAGCAACTCTGAAGCAGTTGCAGTAATTTATGACAAAGAGTGGTCATTGTGTGCATGTGACAACAATATCACAAACTCTCCACAAATGTGGCTTGTATGGGAGGGTTGCAAAAATAAAAGCCACTCCTCAAGACAGGCCACATGCAGTCACGACTGAGTTTTGCCATAACACACCTTGGAGATTCTGAGGCCATATGGAAAAAAGGTGTTATGGTTGGATGAGACTAAAATTTAATTATTGGCCTCAACACCAAATGATATGTGCAGGCACTGGAACACTTTTTAGGATAGAAGGAATAATAGATGGGGCAAAATACCGTTAAATTCCTAAAGAAAATCTGCTGCCCTCTGCCAGGAAGTTGTAAATTGGAAGAAGGATTACCTTCCAACATGACAATGACCCAAAGCACACAACAAACATGACCACACAGTGGTTTAAGAAGAAAAAGGTGAATGTCCTAGCATGGCCTACTCAGAGCCCAGACTTAAACCCCATTGAATATCTGTGGCATGACTTGAAGACTGCAGTCCACAAACGGTCACCATCAAATGTAACAGAACTGGAGCAGTTCTGCAAAGAAGAGTGGGCAAATATTGCACAGTCTAGATGTGCAAAGTTAGTAGAGACATATCCCAACAGACTAAAGGCTGTAATTAAAGCAAAAGCTGGTTCAACAAAATACTGACACAAGGGGGTGATCCTTTTTCCAACTGAGTGATCCTGTTTTTGAATTGTCTTTATTTTTGTCTGACATGTTGGTGTTATATCTTTCATTTGGATGTTATAAGTTGTAATTACAACTGGATAAACAAAAACTGTGTCTGTCTTTACTTCAGGCTGCAAAGCAACCAAATGTGATTATTTTCAAGGGGGTGATTATTTTCAATACCCACTGTATATTGGCTGCATTTTTAAATTTGTTTTTGAGGGGAGGGGTCATGAGAGCAGCAGTTTCCTTGTTTCATTAAAAAAATGAACAAATGTGACTTTTTTGACTATGAAAATCATCAGAATATTCTTTCACAATTGCAATTAAATATTTGGGGTTTATAAAGAGTTAAATCAAAATTTAACACACTTATAGGAAAGAGTTAATTGCACAAATGCTGCATTGCTCTTTCTAATAGACAAACTGAAATCTAATGCATAATCAAGTCATTAGTAACAAGTAATTACTTTTTTAAGGGTTAGTAAACATAGTTGTGTACTGCAATATATTACAAATGTTGTAGTACTTACTCATAATGAGAATTTTTTAAATCAGATTACAAATAGTAGTTTAGCCCCTGATTGGTGAATGATTACTTACAGTGTCATATAATACTTTGTGTACACAGGCAGTACTCTCTGCATTTGCTGGTCTTAATTATTTATCACTTGTATTCTCCTTACTTTCTATGGGTTGCATTGCGTAGTAAAGCCTTAGATTGGCTGTACCATCTGCCTACATACCAGTGACAACACAGACTACTGCAAGGTGTGGCAGGCTCTTTGAGTAGTCATGCACCAACTGGGATACTAAACTACTATTTCTAAATCAATTAAAAATAAAATCTCTCTCTATATTAAAAATAGTCTTTCTAAAAAAAGAAGAAGCCTTAAATAGCTCATTTGAAAACTGATTTCACAAAGCAAATGTTAAGATTGGAATTAAGGCCATGGGTCCTTTATCTTGTGTTCTAAAATATAATTCTGAATATTACATTTAACACTTTCTGCAGATTTTAAAGCACAAATAAAATAGCACACAGAACCTATTTGACCTTACTTACCTCACTATTTCTAGTAGTGAACCAAAGTATATAAATATTAGTACAAGCTATTATATTGGTTATGGTCACCTATGAGATGTTGATCCACATTTCACTACTTTTTATTCTGCTGGGACATAGTGGACAGGGTGACTAGAAAACCAACTTCAAATAGGGACAATTAATCATTGTAATTGGTACTAAATATTATTACACAAGATAGAGGTCTATCAATAATTGGTGCTAGAACATTTTAATACTATGGGAGACATTGCAAAAATATGTAGGTAATGGTATCCAAATCTACTATCCAAATAACAAGCCCATGAAAGTATCATTGTATTACTTCAGGAGAAAACTCCCAATACTAATAAGAGCTGGGGAAGCTGGGTACAGATAGACATAACAATTATAAAACAATACCCCTATAGACCACACTTATCAAATGTAATAAAAAAAGAGGAAACAATCCCATCAGTAACAGAAACGATAGTGTATTCCAGGGGCGAATCCAGAGCCTGATATTGGGAGGGGCATTGTGCCAGATTATTGTGTGGTAACACGACCCATGTACAAAATTCTGTTGTTTATAAAACTGACAGATTGGTAACTGCTAATTTAAAGATTATTGGCTTAAATTCAAGAACAAAATGTTAAACCTCATTAGAAACAGCATGACGTTGTCTGTAATTTAGGAATAGAATTCCCCATCATAAACTTAAATGCTGACACATTTTTTGTATTAGAAAGTCCTTTAAAGAGTTTACAGTCAGAATAATACGTGAATGCTAAGGTTTTGCCTTTATCAGGTCATCTAGATCCACATCCTTTTTGCAACTACCCTTTACTTCCATGAAGGTAGTTTTCATATTGTTGCAATCATTGAAAATAAATGAAACAGCCTAAATGATATTCTGAATACTTCAATCCTCCACTACATCCAGTTTCAACTGTAATTTAAAATGGAGCAAACACACAATAATGTGCCAAATGTCAGCCATAGAATTTCCAGCAGGTTTAGGTATTTCTTTAAGATTTTAAAACACATATTTATATGCACCCTTTCATGGTATCAAAGGCAGAACAAAGTAATGTAATAAAAAAAAATTGAAATTAAGATTTTAAAAAAATCTTGTGGCAAAGTTTTTTAAGTAACTAACTGGGTTTATTCATATATTTTGGCTCTTTGAAGATAGAAAATATGAGTCCTGCACATGAAAGAAAATGATCAATGATTAGGCTTGCCACCTCGGCCATGTTCTCCTGGACACTTATGAGTTACACATACTGTAGGGTGTGCAGGGAGGACCATGTATTGTGCTGTTTATCAGCACTATTCATGTGATATCCAGAGGCACAATACATGTTCCCCCTGCAGCATGTGTAACTCATAAGTGTCCAGGAAAACATGGCCGAGGTGGCAACCCTATCAATGATATAAAAGAAAAGAAAATGATTTATTTTACAGTTAATGTTAGGTAGGATTGAGGTTCAGCGGTGTAGAACAGTTTTTTGTTCACTACTCTGAAACTCACAGGAAACACACACACACGTGTGTGTATATATACTGTATATATATATAGATATATAGACAAACACACACATGTACATATACACAAAAATATACACATAAACACATGCACATACACACACCTACACATATACACACACCTACACATACAGTATATACACACCTACACATATACACACACCTACACATACAGTATATACACACCTACACATATACACACACCTACACATACAGTATATACACACCTACACATATACACACACCTACACATACAGTATATACACACCTACACATATACACACACCTACACATATATACACACCTACACATATATGCACATACACACACCCATCAGTTGCCAACTGATCCATTTTTTATGTTTAAATCTTTTTATTAAGATATTTTGTTCAAACAAAACCTTATAAACAATAAGTAATATGCAAAAACTTTGCATCTCTCTTCCTTATTATACATCTTATTTAGCAAAGTCCAGTAATTTGAGGAGGTATCTCCTGATGAGGTTGCTTCTTTCCCCTCACTAAATGTCCAAACAATATTTTCCAAGTTCTGGAAAGATTCCCTGTATCTCATGTGCAGGATTAGGAGAAATTTGTGTTTGTCACTTGGTGAATATTCTACCAGTACTTATTGTTATATCCAAGTTGTACATTAAACATTGAACGACTAAATTAACTAAGTGTACTGTAGTACAGAAGGGTATGATAGATCTAAACAAACTGAAAGGGGAAAAAAAACAATAATTAACTGAATAAACAAATTAAAATGAGATACCAAGATGTTCTTAATGACCCTGTTGGGTTGGTGAAATGAACTTTCATTTTAAGTGTCTGATGTACCCTTTAAAATCCAATAGTACCAAACCTTATCGAATAGTTCTTTTGTATCCAGGACTTCTGCTGCTGATTCATACATTTTGTATGTTAAAGATATTTTATTTCTAATCTCTGCCCAAGTAGGCACATTTGTTTTCCAATATTTTGCTATGCAGGTTCTAATGACCGTACATACTATTCTTATAAAGGCATTAATATGTTTATTATATTTTCGTATTGGTTCATGTAAAAGCGTTTGTGACATAGATAGCTGTATTTGTTCATCTAAAATGTCGCTAAGTAGGGCCGATAATTGTTCCCAAATTGGCTTAATTTGGTCACAGTCCCACCACATATGACGATTTGAGCCTATAACTCTGCATCCTCTGTAACAAAGCCTGTTGTTAGTGGGGGATATATGTGAAGTTTTTAAAGGTGTCAAATACCATCTAAACATGGTTTTAATTGTGTTTTCTCTCAGGTCAGCAATCAAGAGACCTTTACATGCAGAGTTAAAAATATCATTCCATACTTTCTTCTCTTTTGTAATGTCTAAGTCTGTTTCCCATTTCAAAATTATTAATGATTTTGTGTCATTGCCTGTTAATTGGATCACTGTGTATAGTCTGGAGATAGTTTGTTTGGGTCTATGTGGAGTTTTCAATAGGATCTCTATGATTGTAGACTTTGAGTAATGTGGTGATCGGATATATCGGATATATTGTTGGGTAGCTGATGTGACTTGAAGATATGTATACCACTGTAGTTTCAATGGGTTTAAGATGTTCTGTAATTGGTTAAAAGTCATGGAATTCCTGCTGTCCACTATATCTGCTACCCTATATAACCCCCTGTTTTCCCATTTATCCACTATTATTTGAGTTTCTTTAGGTATAAGGTATCTAAGAGGGGTCAACAATGAGTGTGTTGGAAGTAGGTTCTTTAAATTAGCCATCGAAGACCATATGTGAACAGTGGAATCTGTAGTAGGGGGTTTATACTTCCCGACTTTACTTGTTCTGAGTGAATTTTCCCATAAAATCTCATCTGAGTGAGAGGACCCGTATAGATTGGCCTCCAGTTGGGTCCAAAGGACCTCTCTGGAGTTGCCTCCTAATAAAACCGTTTGTGCTAATCTCGATGCATTGTAGTAGTCTAATAAATTTGGAGCTCCCACTCCTCCTAGTGTTCTGTGTCTTGTAATAGTCGAGATTGGGAATCTCGCCATTTTTTCCCTCTGATAAATGCCACTAATTCTCTTTGCAGAGTCACTAAATCAGGTTTTAGCAGGCGGGGTAGAATAGTCATTTTTACTGCTGATAATCTTCCCAGCCAGGAAAATGTTAATGTCTTCCACTTATTTATGACTCTTCTAATTTCTTTAAATATTGGCAAGTAATTATGTTTATAAAGTTGATTAAACTGTGTGGTGAGATGGATCCCCAGATATTTAAGAGATTGATTAGCCCACTTTAGGTAAAAAATATTCTCTATTATCTTTTTAGTATGTTGTGGTAAGGCTATTGTTATAGCTTCACATTTGTCGAGGTTGATCTTATATCCTGATATTTCAGAAAATTGGTTTAGTAAATTATAAAGATTGGGTAGTGAGATAAGGGGTCTTGTCAGAGTCAGCAAGATGTCGTCAGCGAAAAGTGTATGTTTGTAGTCCCTATCCCCTATCTTCGCGCCCATGATGTCTGGGGTAATTCTAATTTTAGCCGCTAAAGGTTCGATGCACAGAGCAAAAATGAGGGGGCACAAGGGGCAACCCTGCCTTGTACCATTAAGTATGGGGAAAATCCTAGACCTATATCCAGAGTTTGAAACCTGAGCCGACAGTGTTCAGTAAATCATTTGTATTGTCTTAAGGAAAGAGCCCTCGAACCCCATATGAGCCAGAACCGCCTTCATGTAGTCCCAATCTATTCTGTCAAATGCCTTCTTCGCATCCAGAGATAGAAGCAGAGAAGGCATCCGATATTCACCAAAAAAATGTATGATGTTGATCGTCCTAATATTATCCAGTGCTTCTCTGTCCTTGATAAAGCCCACTTGATCCGGGTGTATAAATGTAGGAAGAATTTGTTTTAATCTATTGGCTAGGATTTTGGTTAGTATTTTTAGGTCTTGATTTATGAGTGAAATGGGGCGATAATTGGAACACAATCCAGGATTTTTCCCAGTTTTTGGGATTACTACTATTTTGGCCTGTAACAGTTCCAGAGGAATCGAATGACCCTCTAGAATGTGGTTACATAAATCAGTAAGATGGGGAACTAATATATCTTTAAAAGACTTATAATATTCGCAAGCAAAACCATCTGATCCTGCCGCGTTCCCCTTCTTAAGGTCTTTTATAACTGTTAGGACTTCCAACTTTGTGATTGGAGCATTAAGGATGTCCCTATCCTCTTTGGAAATAGATTTTAAATTTGCCTCTTCCAAGAAAATCTTGGTTGTTGTGCTTAGGTTTGGGGAGGATGTAACTTTTTTTTACTGTTGTATAATGTTCCGTAAAAGTCTGCAAACGCTTCTACAATCTGCTGTGGGTGAGTGGTTCGAGAGTCATTTGTAAGCAATATCTACGGAATATTTGAAGTTTTGCAACTATCCCTTAATTTGTGTGCTAGGAATTTGTCTGGCTTGTTTGCAAAAATATAATATTGTGTTTTCAGCTTTTGAATTGCTCTCATTGATTGTGCGTTCACCAGGGCTGCCAGTGAATGTTGTTTGGTTTCTAATGATGTAAGGATACTTGGTCTCTGAATAAGTTTATGTTGAAGTTCCATTTTCTCTATTTGCCTATGAAGTTGTGCTATGTAGGTTTTGTGCAGTTTAATTTGGAATGATCTACTCTGTATTAGTAGCCCCCTTATGTGTGCTTTGTGTGCTGCCCATGGGATCATTGGATTATTGGTAGACCCTTTGTTAATAGTCCAGAACTCAGATAATGATGTTGTGAGTTTGTTCATTCTTAGCGGATCTTTTAGATGAGTGGGGTCATAAGTCCATGACTTGGTCCTCTGATAATAAATGCAGATAGAGAATGGAATGATCTGACCAAACACAGGTATGGATTGCTGAGGATCTAAGTAGTGGTTGTAGTATCCTGCTGGTATAGATATAAACTATTCTGTATAGCTTTTATGAGCCGATGAATAGTAGGTAGTGTCCGTAGTGGTCCCATAAAGGGTAAACCAAGTGTCTATAAGTGTGTGGGGAGCTAAGTGTTCTTGTATGTTGTTGACCAGTCTGTTATGTCTATGTAATTTTGAGTTAGGTTTGTTTGGTGTATTCAGCCTTGTCTTCGTTGTAATGTTAAAGACTCCCGCTAAAATAATTCTATATTGGGACCAGTTAGTTAATAAATTAGAAATATTACGGAAAAATACATGTTGATTGTCATTGGGGGCATAAATGTTGCATAGAATGATGTCTGAGTCAGAAATCTGTCCTTTGACTATTAGGTACCTGCCTTCCTCGTCCGATATTGTCGATTCGTGTTTGAATGCTAGTGTGGAATGAATTAGTATCGATACTCCTCTCTTTTTTTTATCTGTGGTTGCATGATAGTGCTTAGTGTAGTTCCTTGACCAATATTTGGGGATTTGTGCCTTGGTAAAATGGGTTTCTTGAAGGAAAACAATGTTGGCTCCCAGATTCTGATATTGATTTATGGTTGTGCGGCGTTTAACATCTGTGTTCAAACCTCTTACATTGTGTGAGATAAAGTGTATTTGGGGAGTCATGAGGTTAATTTAGGACAGTGCCGTGTTAATATTGATTTGTATATGTAATTTGTGTGTATTACTAACCTGAGTAGGACCTGGAACTCTTCTGTAAGAGGATGGACGTATTGTATTCCAAAGGTTTTAGGTACAATCTCGGTATCTCTAGCTAAACTACAATAGAAAAAACAAACAATAAATAACAAACATAATATAGATAAATAACAAAAGTCCCCTTTGAGGGGCTGAACATACATTAAAGTCGGCTGCATTCACTTTATGGAAGCAAAAGCTGCGTTTATATGTATTTAAATAGATAAAACATATGAAATCAGTAACATGTGTTGTGTTTATTATTATTAAATTGGTAAACTGTGATTAAACCTAGGAACCTAGGTGCAGTTCAGTTGACCTTGTGGTCTGTACTTTAATGTAACTTAAAAATTCAGTGTAAATAAAGGATACATGTGCTCAAGGATCCATTGTTGGATCAGTGTTGAATCAATGTTGGAAGCGGGGTGCATCCTTAGGAATGTCATTTCTTAAATCGTTTCCTGTCCACTTTCACCCATTTAGATGGGTTTGAGATATTAGGTTTCTGTGGGGGTGATTCTTCATTAGGGATGAGTGGCGGGTCTAGGCCCAGTATCTTGCATGTTGCCGATATTTCTTCTGTGTCTCTCAAAGTGATAGTTCTATTGTCTTTCAATATGTGGAGGGCAAAGGGGAACCCCCATCTATATTTTATCTGGTGCTTTCTCAAGATTGTAGTCAAGGGTCTAAGAAGACTTCTCCTTTGTAGTGTTCTAAGACTGAGATCTTGAAAAAATTTAATTATTGTCCCTTGAAAGGTAGGTTTATTTCTTGAGGCCTGGAGAATTCTTTCTTTGTCTTGATAAAATGAGAATTTGATTATAACGTCTCTAGGAGGGCTGATCCATTATTTATTGGGGCAGTCCCATTTTTTTGGCTTCCTATCCCTGCCTTTTCAGCTTGTCCCTCAATTCAGTCTGTGTATTATTTATGAATATTATGTGTAGTGCAGTTCTCCCACCACAGAGGGCGCTGTGGCATTAGTTTCATTGCTTACAGTATGATTGTTTTTCTGCAGTTTTCTGTAGTCTTCTGTTACATGTTTAGCAGTGTGATGTCAAGTAAGTAAAGCTATGATATGTGATATATAATATCAGGGTAGTAGGCAAGGGGCGATGAAGCCAGGCAGCTCAATAGTGTATATACTGAGGCTTTGCTTAGCTGGGGCTTAACACATTAGGCTTTTATGTGCTGGGACTAGAAATGACAGAACGATTAAAAAAATCAGATTTACTGGAGCATTTCTGGGTCTATTAACCTTTTGCTCACAATCACTGCTGCAGCAAAGATAAAAACATGAATAGTTACCTCATAAAATGGCACCTACTTATGAAAATGTCAGTAGTGTCTTAGCAAGTCCTCAACATATATGCATATATTGTTTTCAGCAGGTTAAAAATATTATTATATTATATATTAATTTCAGGCTGTGTAACGTCTATATAAACTAGTATGTTTTTGTGGTTTCCTGTTATACAGATGACGAAGGGTTAATAATTTAACCCTTGCTTACTTATTTTGGTACTTGCTGTAAAGTTATTCTTCCTATGCCAGTAATGTGCTTGAGAATAATGAAGGTGATGAGGAGCTTGATGATTTAACCTGCATTAAGGGCTATAACAGTGCGTAGCAAAATACTCTGTTAGAGAAATGTTATTATTGTACTATTATTTGCATATAACCAAATGTATAACCTCTGCAAAGTGATTAAACACATAATTAAAGTCAGTTTCAGAACAGCAATGCACTGCTGGGACCTAGTTGAACACATCTGGTGAGACAAATGTGTGTAACCACCAATAAACAGCTATCTCCCAGTAGTGCATTGCTGCTGCTGAGAATTGGTACATATCATTTTTAACAAAAGTACCCAAGAGATCAGTAAAAGTTAATTTAAAAATGACATGTTTTGTCTGAGTCATGAAAGTTGAATCCTGTTAAGCAATCAGTATGGCTAAATTATACTACTAGAACTTTATGTGCTTCTTTTTGGGGTCGATCTGAGTGGGCGGAGCTTTGCAAACCATAAATGACAGTGGCTCTGCTGCAAAGAGTCCAATGTTGGCAACTATGCACATGCTCATACACACACACAATAATTTACACTACAATTACACTGCTCCCTTTACAAAGGCAGCTTCATTTACCTAACCCTGCACACTACAGCACAGCCATCCCAATTCCACTAACCTAATGAAGTGGATTCCGGTACATGCAGCAGCACATCACCTTCATGTAAAGTCAAGCAGGGAACTTGCAGGGCGGGAGCTCAGGCTGGTGCTAAGAGAGCTCCGGGGCAGCATGTGCCTCACTTTTCTCTCTCTGAGTGCTGATCACTAACACTGGCTGTCACAGTGTGTGTACCAGTCTAACTCTGCTCTCGTGGGGGGAACAATTGCCCTGCCCTCCCCCCCATATCCACCACTGGTGTATTCTGAGTAGGTGCTTCAAAATAAAAATGAAACTTTCATGACTCCGATAGGGCATGCAATTTTAAACAACTTTCCCATATACTTATATCATCAAATGTGCTTTATTGAAGGCTAAACCTAGTTAAGCTCATATGCTAATTTATAAGCCCTTGAAGGCCGCCTCTTATCTCAATGCAATTTAGATAGTTTTACACAGCTAGACAGTGCTAGTTCATGTGTGCCATACAGATAACTTTGTCCTCACTCCCGTGAAATAACACTCGCCTAGATTCAATCAGCCAATCAGATTGAAGTTTAATCCGGATTGACCTCGCATTCTATTGGCTGATCGGAACAACCAATAGAATGCGAGGTCAATCCGATTGGCTGATTGGATCAGTCAGTCGGATTGAACTTCAATCTGATTGGCTGATTGGATCAGCCAGTCGGATTGAACTTCAATCTGATTGGCTGATAGATTCCTATCAGCCAATCGGAATTTGAGGGACGCCATCTTGGATGACGTCCCTTAAAGGAACCGTCATTCGTCATTAGTCCATCGGTTGAAGAGGATGGCTCCGCGTCGGCTGGATGGAAGATGGCTCCACTCCGCTCCAGATGGATGAAGATAGAAGACGCCGCTTGGATGAACACTTCAATCGGATGGCAGACCTCTTCTGCCCCGCTTGGATGAAGACTTCTACCGGATGGAGGACCTCTTCTTACCCCGCTTGGATAAAGACTTCTACCGGATGGAGGACCTCTTCTTGCTCCGCTTGGATGAAGAATTCGGCTCGGCTGGGTGAAGACGACTCAAGGTAGGGAGATCTTCAGGGGGTTAGTGTTAGGTTTATTTAAGGGGGGTTTGGGTGGGTTAGAGTAGGGGTATGTGGGTGGTGGGTTTTAATGTTGGGGGGGTTGTATTTTTTTAACAGGTAAAAGAGCTGATTACTTTGGGGCAATGCCCCACAAAAAGCCCTTTTAAGGGCTGGTAAAAGAGCTGATTACTTTGTAATTTAGAATAGGGTAGGGAATTTTATTATTTTGGGGGGCTTTTTTATTTTATTAGGGGGCTTAGATTAGGTGTAATTAGCTTAAACTTCTTGTAAAAAAAATTATTTTCTGTAATTTAGTGGGGTTTTTTTTTTTGGTATTATAGATTAGTTTATTTAATTGTATTTTAGTTTACCTAATTGTAGGTAATTTATTTAATTAATTTATTGATAGTGTAGTGTTAGGTGTATTTGTATCTTAGGTTAGGATTTATTTTACAGGTAATTTTGTAATTATTTTAACTAGGTAGCTATTAAATAGTTATTAACTATATAATAGCTATTTTACCTAGTTAAAATAAATACAAAGTTGCCTGTAAAATAAATATAATTCCTAAGCTAGCTACAATGTAACTATTAGTTATATTGTAGCTATATTAGGGTTTATTTTATAGGTAAGTATTTAGTTTTAAATAGGAATAATTTATTTAATTATAGTAAATTTATTTAGATTAATTTAAATTATATTTAACTTAGGGGGGTGTTAGGGTTAGACTTAGGTTTAGGGGTTAATAACTTTATTATAGTAGCGGCGACGTTGGGGGTGTGAGATTAGGCGTTAATAATTGTAGGTAGGTGGCGGCGATGTTAGGGAGGGCAGATTAGGGGTTAATACAATTTATTATAATGTTTGAGAAGCGGTAGCGCGACGGTTTAGGGGTTAATACATTTATTATAGTGGCGGCGAGGTCCGGTTGGCAGATTAGGGGTTAATAAGTGTAGGTAGGTGGCGGCGACGTTGGGGGGGGCAGATTAGGGGGGTAATAAATATAATATAGGTGTTGGCGATGTTAGGGGCAGCAGATTAGGGTTTCATAGCGATAATGTAGGTTGCGGCGGTGTCCAGAGCGGCAGATTAGGGGTTAATAATAAAATGCAGGTGTCAGCGATAGCGGGGGGCGGCAGATTAGGGGTTAATAAGTGTAAGGTTAGGGGTGTTTAGACTCGGGGTTCATGTTAGGGTGTAAGGTGTAGACTTAGAGAGTGTTTCCCCATAGGAAACAATGGGGCTGTGTTAGGAGCTAACGCTGCTTTTTTGCAGGTGTTAGGGTTTTTTTCAGCCAGCTCAGCCCCATTGTTTCCTATGGGGATATCGTGCACGAGCACGTTTTCCCAGCTTACCACTACCGTAGGCAACGCTGGTATTGAGGGTTGAAGTGGAGCTAAATTATGCTCAACGCTCCCTTTTCTGAGGCTAACGCAGCCATTCAGACAACTCTAAATACTAGCGTTGTCTTAAGGGTGCGCTGGAAAAAAAAAGGAGCGTTAGCACCGCAGGTCTTTACCGACAAAACTCTAAATCTAGGCGACTGTTAGGTTAAAATGCAAGTCTGTCAAAAGAACTTAAATAAGGGGGCAGCCTGCAGAGGCTTAGATACAAGCTAATCACAGAGGTAATAAGTATATTAATATATCCCTGTTGGCTATGAAAAACTGGGGAATGGGTACTAAAGGGATTATCTATATTTTTAAACAATAACAATTCTGGAGTAGACTGTCCCTTTTTAACCTTTAAAAATCATATAAATTTAAAGTAAAATGCAAAATAAAAATTGTCAATTAAAATACACATAAAAATTGCTCTCTTGGGAATGTGTCACCATATGTATTAATCATAGTCACAATTGCTATTATTGGTCTACAATCAAAAAAACTTATTCATGAAACTAATATCTCACTGAAAAAAATGTGCTGCAATGTCAAAAATATCTAACAACCAATCACTTCTTGACGCATAAAATGAGTTCCTCCGTCAAGGATACAGGCATCACAAAAACACCATCAAAACCTTACTAAACAACAAAATAAACAAAAACTCCCTCTATAAAACTGTCTCCACTATAAGAAAATAAAACGTCAAACCCCTTCAAGAGGAATAAAACAAAATAAAAGCAAGACAACCTCCTCAGCTTTAAATAGCCAATCACATGGGCAATCTCCTCTTTATGAATTCCACATGCTTGAACAAAGGGTTTAGGTGAAACATCAGACTACACCTCTAGAACACCCCCTTCAGAGTGTCCTCAGTCACCCCCCTTGTTTATATCTACTAGGTTCCTGAGACGCTTCTTGTTCTTTCCAGCAATGCTACTTTACCCATCAGCAATACTACTTTACCCCATGAATATTTTACAATTATGAACATTGCAAAATTCCCACTAACAAAAAATGCTGTAAAGAGTGAAACAAGCTTCAATGAATTTCTAACATGATCTCCCTGAACAAGGAGACCACTTAGTAGCATAATGAGTATTCATAATGTAACAATCCTAAAATATATCAAAAAGAGTGTACCATTCAAAGCTGGTATACGGTTGCTTGTAGTCATCCATATTAAATGAAACCCTATCAACTGTGTATGTTTGTGTCATTTCAATTGAAATAACACCAAAGCATTCAATGTTTCAAACAAATCCAGGATCCTAGTTTGCTACCACCCAAACTTTAAATTATCAAAGATATAGAATGTATACAAAAAAAATGCAAAATAAATTAATTGGAAACACCACCACAGTTTTCTTGTCATGCAGGTAAGGAGGTATTGTAAACAAATACAAAAACTATGTACCATTAAAATATTATAACTAGGGGTTTGACATTTAATCTGTACTATGGACCCTATGTTCTAAAATAAAGGTTCTTTTTAATTATACATGTCTGGAGTTCCACTGAGGTTTTTGATCAGTTTGTATTGTTTTCCACCATGAAACATTTTATCTTTGTTTATAGGTCCAGGTGTGGGACACCGCTGGTCAAGAGAGGTTCGGCACACTTTGGTGGAGCATTATTACAGGAATGTACATGGCGTAGTCTTTGTCTATGATGTTACCAAACTCAGTTCATTCCACAACCTTAGGACATGGCTTCAAGAATGTGAAGGCCATGCTGTGCCTGCTTTGGTACCTCGGGTCTTAGTGGGAACAAGAGTGACTTGAAGGAGCAAGTGGAGGTCCCTCCTGGCCTTGCATTAAGCTTTGCCCAAGCCCATAAGATGACTCTGTTCGAGACTTCAGCCAAAGATCCCATCACAGGCACAGACTGTGGAGAGCATATTTACTGTCCCTTTGCCCTGTAGGCTCAAGGCTCAAAATCTCTGCCATTATAGGAGCCCAGAGGGCTACGCAACCCTAGTAAGAGAGAGGTGATAGGAGGTGTCAGGAAACATGTGTCCATGCTGAGGAATATAGGAAATAGAAGCATTAAAGAAGCCTCTAACACTACACAAGTATTGAGAAAATTAACTCAATAATAAACGGGAGAAGGAGCAGAAAAGAATATTTATTAGGCTCTTTTAGTCCTTGAAAACAAACATTCTGGAAGAACAAGTGTGTGTGATGGAGAAATGATGTGTCAACCTTTGCAGATGGCCTTTAAGTTCAGGACCAAAATAGTTAACTAATGAAATTAGAAGAAAATATACTCACCCTAATTATATTGTATCAGTCTAAAAATACTCTAAATTATTTTGCCGTTTAGTGGGTTTGATATCAGGTTATAGGAGACGAATATACAGAGCAATAACCCCAATTCATTAAAATGGTGAGATCTCTCTAGTTAAACATATACAGTTCCTATGATATTTTATGGATTTTTTATTTTTTTGCAAGGTATGGGAGAGCTTGACACATTTTGGTGAATTGGCTTTATAGAATTACATACAAACTGAAATGGTTCATCTAACTAAGAGGGATCCACACTCTTAGTGAATCTTGGTGAAACGCTAAATATATGTATACAATATGGTCTTTATCTTTATTAGTATATAGATACTAAGTACAAAGTACATGTTTCCCTTATGAACACTGTCTTGAATCTGTGTGCATTTCAAACACTATTTCACCCCCTTCAATTGAATTCTGAACCTAATAAAGATTTTTTTTTTTACAAACTGTGTTAGTTTTTTGTGATTGTGTTGGATTTGTTCTATCACTTAACTTCCTTCCCCTTTTCTCTAACAAAGTTCTGTCTGTACATGCCTTGATCATTGCAGCTTCATCATTTAAAGAGACAGTTAATATCTTGAGACTGGAATATAAATGTTTATGCGCTCTACAATATATGTACAAACAAAACAATGGGGAACAAGTGCACCTCAATTCAAGGTAATAATCATTTTGTTATTGTTAGACCTTTATGATTTCTTTTTTTGCTCCTCCTCTTGATGACGCCAACCAATCCACTTCACCTGCTAGTGTCAAGGCAAAACCCTAGGATAAGTACAGGATGTTCTATGTAGGTTGCAGGGACAGCACATTGTATGTGTACACTGTATAACTGAAAAGATCTTTAAATGTATTAGAGTTGTACTCAACTAGCAGGTGAAGCTGAATGGTTGGTGTCATCAAGAGGAGGAGCCAAAAAAGAAAAACATAAAGCTGGTCTAAAAATACCGAATCAGATCTCACATATACTCTTGAAAAATTGCTTAGAAGGCAAATGAAACGCGTTGAGGTTGAGAGGTCCCTAACACGAGAGGCAATGGACAGTCCGACACTGGCACGGTAATCCTGAAGAGCAACAGATGCGGGATTTGGTAACAATTTTACCATGCTGAGATCAGTAACGGACTAAGTTTTGATATATATTTCTAATATTTTAATGTGTGAGTGTTTTTAACTGGTGTCTTTTGCCAATTAAGGGCTAGATTACAAGTGGAGCGCTAATTTAGTGTGCGCTGATAAATGGGCACACAATAAATAACCAGCCATTACAATTGGCTGGTTATTGCTACCGCGAGCAATATTGCTGCCGAAAGATCTCTGGTTAATTTTCAAAATATCCCTTTATTGCCCCTAAAATAAAAAATATTGTATTTTTTTATTTTAAAAAAATGTAGCATTTTATTTTTTAATAAAATCAAAAAGCACAAATCAGTTTTAAGGGATTAAAGTTGGGGGTGTGGAGGTATATACATATATATGTTTTTATATACATATTAACACATACAAATATATGTATATATTTATACTGAGTGACTTACCCCCTTCTCTGTGCTCGGTTTTCATGCTGTGTCTCACGGTATGAGAATGAGGCTCCCATTGGAGCATTATTACTAACTAGAGTACAAATATTGCGTTTGCAAAACCGATATTTTGCGCCTCCACTTGTAATATAAACACACAAAGAAAAGTCCAGCACACTCACCATATATACTCCTGTGCAGGCCCACCGATGTCTGCCAACATCAAAGAAAGCAAATGAGGAAAAACAAATGTAGCAGCACCAGTGATTATCAACAAATAAAAAAGGATTTTATTCCCAGGGCAGGATATGAGAAAATTACAACCATTTCGGGAGCTACCCCTTAGTCATGATGCATAGTTTTAACAACACTACACAGCCTCTTGATATACACACTGCAAACATCCAGAAGAGGCTAACAAAATTAAACATTAACTATATAATTTATAGCAACATTTACAGAAGTCATATTACTAGCATTAAACCCTAACATCCTCAAATGAACAGAATGCAATATAATATAGCAGAATAGTACACACTAGAATATATGTTAAACTAATTTTAGAAATACTGATTTAGAAAAAAGGGACCAATCCATTTCTTTATTCATACCATTAGGTGCTAAGGAGTTAAGGTCAAAAATCCAAATATTTTTCTCCTTTTTAATAATAGCTCCCTATCCTTTCTAGGTGGTCTGACCTGTTCTTTGTTTTTTTTTGGGAATTAGAGAAATTACCGCTGCCGCAAAGTAGGGGGAACACTTATTATGTTCGATAAAGTAATAGTTAAATAGCTTTAACTAAAGATGGAGCGATATGTAGTTGCAAAATTTTGTAAAATTCAGAGGGCAGACAGTCAAGGACCTGCTGCCTTATTATTCTTAGCGGCCTGCGATTGCTTCAAAATATCCTCTATAGTAATTGGAGCATAATTTCTGCTAAGCTCTCAGGGGGATTTTAGGAACCTCTAAATTTGCCCCAAATGTATCAGTTATTATATCTTGCTCTTCTGCCTCATATAGTTCCGAAAAAAAATTATAAAAAACTCTAGAGATATCTTTACTACAAGTGAATCTCTCGGTTCCCTTTCTGATGGCATTTATCTTGTTTCTGTTGTTAGATTTGGTCAATCTCGCCACAAATTTAGCGGATCTACCCGCATAACCGCAGTAGAGGGCCCTTTTGCCTTAGTATTACTGCTCTAGTTTTCTGTTAATTAAAAACATCTCGAGTGGATTTAGCGGAAATATATTTCTGCCAGTGAAGGGTTCGAGCGATCCGCAAGATATGTACTATATGTATTCTTAACATGATGGGACAGTTGAATTTCTTGTTGCCTAGATTTCCTTTTCATTTTACATAGATACGCCTTTACTTTGCCTCTTAACACAGCTTTGGCAGCTTCCCAAAACACTTCAGGTTTGCTTTCATAGTCTCGATTATTAACTCACATATTCTCGCCAATTGCTCGATCAACAATTATTAAATTTAAGGTTGTTCATTAGATATTTTGGAAAAAAATATAGATTGATTCATTGCTCTATCTGGCCGTGGAGAGTTACAAGTTTAATGAGATTATGGCGTGATCCTGATATCACTATATCCCCTATCTCCGCTTCCCCAATCTAGGCCAATCAGGGGTTCAGCGATCAGAAAAAAATCAATTCTAGAGAGTGCCTGCTGGCCTTTTGACAAGCACGTATAGGATCTCAGATCCGGATTCTGTAACCGCCAGATATCTATTAATCCCAATTGTGAACAAAATCTCTGCAAAATGCGGGTCTTTCTATCCGGGGTAGGACTACTTACCCCTTTAACCCTATCAAGAGAGGGATCTGCTATTAAATTAAAGTCCCCTGCTATAATAAGGTTCTGGCCTGTGAATTTGTGAAGATGTATAACTAATTTATCCCAGAACGCTTTATCAATGTTATTAGGTCCATATACGTTACCATAATACATATCGGGTATTATTATGTGTAATTTCTAAATTACAAACCGCCCTTCTGAATCTATGATGGAAGATTCTATCTTATAGTCAAGTCTTTTATTCAATTAAAATTGCCACTCCCCTCTTGCGAGCATTTAAAAAGGGCAGGCAATCACTTCCCCTACCCAGTTAGTCTGAAGTTTCGGAATTTCAGTAGCTTTTAAGTGTAACTCCTGTAAGAAAGCGGATATCCCGTTCTAGTTTTTAGCCATCTGTTTAATTATTGCTTTTCTTTTAATTGGGGAGGTTATACCTCCAACATTCAGGAGGTTAACTTAAATGGTACTGACATAGTATATAATATTAAAAAAAAATAGATTATACTCCTGAAAATAACATAATAACAATTTGCAGTGGAGGTGGGTACGAGAGGGAGGGAAGGCGGGAGAGAAGAGAGGACGAATGGGAGGGAAGAGAGAGAAGAAAGAGAAAGAAAGAAGAAGAGAGAAAAAAAAAAAAAAAAAAAACACAAACATTTGTAAGTATAAATTTAAAACACACCAATTTAGTAAAAAAGAAAACCATATACTCATTCTATATTCTGTTAATATTCATCTACGCAACCGTTCATCATCATTTCTGCTACCATTTCAAGGGATACCCATTTCTTTGCATAAAGACATTGCTTCCACGCTATTAATCACTACATAAGTCATTCCTGCCTTATTAAAACCTATAAGTTTAGCTGGATATAAAACAGTTAACACTGCATCAGCTTTCAAAAATTTGTCAAAAAAGGGGTCATCTCTCTTCTTTTGGCCCTAGTTTCTGAAGAAAAATCTTGAAAGATCCAAACTCTATGAGAATTAATATTAAGGGAATTAAGTTTCCTATAGTGGGTCAGAAATAATACTTATACTTGATAATTAACAAACTTAAAGATAATGGGCCTTGGTTTAAGTGTAGTATTGTTTTCTCTAAGTGCCCCTACTCTGTGCAATCTCTCAATCAGAAATGGGTGGGGGGAGGGGGAATCAGGAGCGCTTGAGGCAGAGTGACACGAGACAAAATGTAATACGTCTTGGTATTCAACCGATTCAGGCAGGCAATCACTCTCAAGTTGTTCGCCCTTGACCCTGTCTTCAAGGTCCTCTACTCGAGCTTGTAATTGAGCAATGGCCTTGTCCTGAATGGTTGATACAGAACCAATAGAATTCACCTCTGTCCTTCTAAGTCAGACACTCTCGTCTCGACCTCCTCCATTCTGGCTGTAAATTGCCTAATCTCGTCGAGAGATTAGAAATCTCTGCTTTTATTTCTTGTTTAACTGTATCTAGCTGTGGAGCCATCATTTTCGCCACTCTCCGCGGCAAAATTCTGAGATGTCATTAAACAAAAATTCCCCTGCTCCAGTTCTTGCGATGGTGTCTTGGGGCACCCTCTATATTTTTGGGTTACCTCTCTTGTCTTTGGGTTCTTAGGTGGCATTATAGGTGAAGAACCTTTCTGCTGGGAGATAAATCTCTCCATTCACCTCAGTGCAAATGTGATTTGTGTTATATATAAACAGCAATATGTGGAATATATACGTATATATATATCAAACACTGTCAACTCTTAGGGTATATGACAGAGTGCGTATAAGTGGGGAAAAAAAAAAAAAAAAAAAAAAAAAAAAAAAGAAAAAAAAAAAAAAAAAATTTCAGCAAGTGAACAAAAAGCTGAAAAAAAAAGTGATAAAAACAGTGAGTCTCAGTGGGAAAAAAAAAAAAAAAAAAAAGCCACAATTAAACGCGGATTGTATTGATCCCACTATCACCATATAGTGAAGTAAAAAAGTGACAAGATCAGTGAGTCTCAGTGAGCTCTGAAGAGAAAAAAAAAAAAAAAAAAAAAAAAAATTATAAAAAATAATGTGAGTAAATTTAATCTAGATTGTGATATAACCTAAAAAATGCGGGTTCATCAAAATTTTCCATACTTTAAGACAAGAGACCAAAATAGCCCCTGATATTTTTCCAGTTTCCCTGACATATATATATAGTTATTTTCAAGAACTTTTATGATGTGTATGACACACAGTATCTAAAGCTTGATATTTAGTAAACAGCCTAGACACAGAAAAGAGGGTTATATTAGGCCTTACACGCTGCACAGGTTAGATACATAGCTGAGCCTAAAGATATAAAACAGATAGAACAGCTACTACTATTGTGCAGAAAACAGTTATTGTTCTCCATCAAATTACGTGAACAAGAATTGCATCAGTTCTCCCCACTCCCTACACTCTTTCTTTAAAGGTAATGGCCCAAACAATAATATCTAGACTTAAGGGCAATATCGTATAACATTTCACTTTAGACTTGTGGTAGAGCAGTCCACAATTGAAGTCCCAATTAGTGCAAACCCTTGATACTGATAGTTATTTACATTTGTTATTTAGATTTGCCTATTTTCAATTAAGGTTTACCATACATTAATGCGTGTTGCCCCTCTAAAACAGAGCAATATAGTATATATGAAACATCTTAACAAAAATCCCTTAGGGGCCATTTATGATACTGCCCAGATTATCTTAAGGGGAATAATAGGTGATATGGATATTACTGCAATTTTATGTAGCAGCGGATCATGTGTCTCAAAAACACCCAGTTACTGATCAAAGATGTTTAGTGTCAAAGTTTTGCAGGTCACCCATCAAGCGTGCTGCTGAGAAAATGTAACTTGTAACCAATGTCAAAGTTTCACTTTGAAATTGTCTAATTGAGCTTACCGTTTCCTGGGCACAGGTACGCAAACGTCCCAGGCAAAGTTATATTACGTGACAGCTTTATAACTGATTAGCTTCCATCTCACCTATGTGCCGCTGAAACTGTGAGCTGTTTCTGTCCGGGTATTATCACAGCAGGAAACAAAGGAAAACAAACAAACGAGCAGACCAGTCTTCACGGCCCCCTGGCGCGCCTCTAGCAAAACGAGGGTGTGTCGACAATCCACCACCGGATTGGTCCCAGGCTCAGACACCGGGCTCCACACCTTCTCCTCCGGTGAACTCGACCTCGTTCTGGGACACGGCTTCTCCCGCTGATGGGAGCTTCTACGAGCACCAGGAGTTCTGGCAGTATCATAGGTGTGTATTTCATCTGACTACTTCGTCTCCCCACCACGTTCACTTTATCTGAGGCTTTTCAGACTGCGCTCAGCCCACAGCCGCGCTTATTACCGTAATTACCCAGTTTAGTTATGGTTCCTGGGGTTGCGGTATGCCTATGCGCTGCTCATATCTTTCCATGCTTTTCCTTTGCGGCCCCTAAACCATCTGTAGACAGCAACGGTATGCCAAGTGATGTTACCTTTTAGGCAGAGTGTCCAAGTGTGATGGTTAGAGCCAAGTGCAGCTGGTTATCCTAGCTTCCTTACACTTCAATATCTTCTCCCTCAAACGTGAGGGTTTGGGGGAGTGCTCTTAGCAACAGAGCGATTTCAGCCTTCTGTGAATTTCTATTCACGAGAATCATTCAATATGATCGGATGCCGGACCAAGTGCTTTCTCAAAGGCCAAGGCACACTTCGGAGGCTGGAGATAAACTCAAATCCTTTCGTCCGCGGGAAGGACATAGGACCGACGAAGCAGACAGCAGCTACCTGCAAGCTACCTGGTCGCTCCGCCCCCAGCCGGAAATTCCCCCCTGAACTGCTCTTGATTTGCACAACCTTGTGAACTTACAGGAACCGTCTGACCTGTTCTAACACCTGAAAATGTAATTGGGATACAGAATGGCAAGCTGATATAAAATGATGTGACACAGGGACTTCTTTATCCTTAGCTCGTATATTAGCCCTATGCTCAACAATGCGGTTGTGTACTCTGAGGGTAGTCTCTCCTATATACATGTTTCCACACAGACACTTGATAAGATAAATAGCAAAGTCTATGTTGCAGGTATAAAAAATATTAACAGTATAGTTCCTACCTGACATAGGGTGTACAAAATAGGGGCCCTTGATCACACTGCTACTGTTCACACAATTTAGACATCAATAACATCCTAAATTCTTTCTAGTGATATACCCTGTTCTCGCTTTCCTACTAGGACCAATGTCTGCCCTTATAAAATTAGCCCTTAAGGATGGTGCTCGTTTAAAAGCAACCATAGGAGGTTTTTGGGAAGCTATAATATCCAGATTACATTGTTTCACTAAATACCAGTGTTTCTTTATTATTTTAGAAATCATTGTACTCTGATTATTAAATTGTGTTATGATCTAAATTCTATCACCTTGCTGTTTATTAATTTTAGTGGTTTAAAATACTTCACTCCTGTCTAGCTTAGATACCTCTTTAATGCTATCATCCACTTGACTTGGGATAACAACCTAGCAATGAACTGTTCAACCATCTCCCTCAATCTTATTAGAGCTTTACTTTCATCAGATACTATCCTCTTTACCCTAAGTAACTGACTCTTAGGCAAAGATTTAATTAATGAGGATGAATGGGCACTATCATAACGCAATAAACTATTACGATCAGAGGGTTTCTTATACAGATCTGTACACAGTCCCACAGGACCTTTAAATGTTTTTATATCCAGCAAAAGCACACTAACCTCACTCCATGTTAACTTGAACTTAATGTGTTCAACAGCTTAATTCAAATCTTTTACAAACTCTATCAGGGTTCCAATATCGCCCATCCAAATATCAAATATATCATCAATATAGCACCACCAACTGCCACCATATTGAACATAATTAGACACAGGAATTGGCGCACCTCCAAACGCAGACCACATATTATTTCACATATTTAAACTTTTTTTCATATTTTTTCTTATTTGTCTTTATATTGCAAAAAATTGCCTTCTTAATATTTCAACATATTTAAAATAAAGATGGGATCTTAGTCACACAATATGGCCATATTCTGCTTAAGCCAGTCACCACTTTCAAGGTGTCCCATAAAGACTGGTCCTAACTGTATACGATTAGCCAAACTAAGCTGAATAATGTAATTTTTAATATATCAAAACCAAATTTCAAACTTCTCATCCAGACTGCATGGGATGAGGCTTACTGGCTACATATAATTTCACATATTTCAAACATATCTCTTAATGTTGCAAAAAATTGCTATCCAAATATATCCTAATACTATAAAATTAGCCATAATAAAGAGAAGATCCAAAATTACAAAATAGCAATAGTATACCACTCACCCAGACTGCATAGGATGAGGCTTCCTGGCTTTATATACACACAGTTGAATAACATAGTATGGAACACACCTGAACAGGGTGGAGTGCTTTAAATCAAAGGGCTTTGGTCAGAACCCAGGTAATAAATCAGTAGGTAAAGATGATCAAGCACTTCTAATAAAAGCAAATGTTTTAAAATGAACATATGGGGGGAGTGCTGCCAAAGTGACCAAAATAAATATAATTATACACAGGAATTGGCGCACCTCCAAACGCAGACCACATATTATTTCACATATTTAAACTTTTTTTCATATTTTTTCTTATTTGTCTTTATATTGCAAAAAATTGCCTTCTTAATATTTCAACATATTTAAAATAAAGATGGGATCTTAGTCACACAATATGGCCATATTCTGCTTAAGCCAGTCTGCTTAATGTGGTCTGCGTTTGGAGGTGTGCCAATTCCTGTGTCTAATTATATTTATTTTGGTCACTTTGGCAGCACTCCCCCCATATGTTCATTTTAAAACGTATGCTTTTATTAGAAGTGCTTGATCATCTTTACCTACCATATTGAACATACAAATAAAGTCAATATACAAAATACTCTTCAAATATGCTCATATACAGTATATATTTGCATAATTGGGGGTGATATTGGAACCCATGACTGTTCCATGAATTTGGAGGTAGTATTGATCCTGGAATAAAAAATATTTGCAATAAAGGGTGATTTACAACAGTTCCAAAAACAACATACATTGTAATGGAGAGTACTTATGGCTGTTACATAATATTACCCTCACTGCATCAGTCCCACTGGTATGGGAAATAGAGGTATATAAGCTAACAAAATCCATTGAGTATAATATACATTTATCATTTTTCACGGTTAAAATATTTAACTAAAGGCTGTGACACACTGCAAGCGATGTGTCGTGAGGCAAAGCAGCTGCTTCGCATCTCATCGATTCTGAAGTTCAACTATTTCAACTCTGTGTGCTCAGCTACGCGACCTGACGCGGCTGTGCGCACAGAGATGAAAAGGGAGGATATACTGAGCGTGCACAGCTGCATCATCACGCTGAGTGCCGTGCCACTATGTGTGTCACAGCCTTTATTAAAAATCTCCTGTATCTTTAAGATATGAATTAGCTGTTTCAACAAATGGTCTTAAAATTTTATCAAGGAACCTAGAGATTCTAACAGGATCCTTGTGGATTTTTGGAACGGTATAAAATACTGGGGTTCTGCCATGTTCTCGTGTCAAAAATGTAACCGTATCATTATCAATTATACCATTCCTAAAAGCCCAAGTGACAACAGATTTAATTTCTTTTAAGATGCTATGAATAGGGTTATGTGACAATTTTTTCTAAAATTTTATATCTGACAATTGCTGTATGATTTAATTAACATAGGTATCTAAGATTACAGTTGCACCGCCCTTATGTGCCTGCTTAAATATGATTTTTTTGTTCTCTTGCTGTTTCTATTTTAGATTTAGAAAAATTATTTGTATCAATTCTTTTTAGATGTTTAACCTTTTGGGGTATTTTTTCTATATCATTCAATACCAAATTATAATAGGTATCCACGCTAGAATTAACAACTTTAGGATTAAATGAACTCTTATTGAAAAGTCCAAAAGTCCTTAATTTAATCACATCCTTGTTAACAGTTCCAGATTGATTCAAAGTCAATGATTGTTTTAACCATACTTGTAATTTTAAAGTTCTAAAAAACCTTTAAAGCTCTTGTTGAAGCACAAAAAAAGTCACAATCATGGCTAGGACAGAAGGATAACCCCCTCTCAAGTATAGCATTTTTCTCCTGTGTAAATGGCTTACCAGATACATTATGTACGTATTAACATTGGTTGCTCCTGGAAGTATTTTGTGTGCATCGCGCTTCCCTTTGGGGTTTCTCTGGCTGCCATCTATGTCTGCTGCAGTGTTTCTTACCGTCCCATCGGCATCTCCTTCTGGTTAGTTTCAAAAGAAACTATTGTCCAAAAATAAAAAAAGTCTCCAGAAACTATAGTGGAGAATAAACCACTAAGCCAGAGACTGTTTTACAGAGGAGTCCAAAACGGATTACTAAGAAAACAGATTGTAATACCTGCAGGGCAAGGAAATAGCATGCCAAATTGATAAGACTGATAGAGCGTGCAAAGGGACACATGATGGTGAAACTATTCACCCAAAACTTCCATACATAGAACAAATAATGAAAGAAAGACCAAGCTGTTTGAACTTGGATTTGCATTGATGCATAAAAGAAAGTTGCATGGTATAGTCTACAGACTTTCTGAAAAATTGATTCTCCTACCATGCCAGCGACAAAAACGATAGAAAACTGCAGGATCTTTCAGAAAATACGCCAGTATAACCTTCATCAAATTAGATGTTGACCAGAAGCCCATACTGTAATCATAGGCAATTATGATTAGGATTTAGAGATTCTGGACATACTGCAACTGGGCCCTTGAAAAAATTACCTACCAGCTACCAGAATATACTTTGGGATAAAGGCTCAAGATATTTGAAAGAGTAAGAAGACTTTTTGATTTGTTTGGCCTTATTCCAAATAATACCAAATAGCTCTGGTAAAATCTAGGGTTGGTGAAAAGGAGTCAAAGTTTGTGGCTACATTTAGCCACCAATCAGCAAGCACAACCCAGGTGCTGAACCAAAAATGGGCCAGTTCTTAAGCTTACATTTTTGCTTTTCAAATAAAGATAGCAAGAGAATGAAGAACATTTGATAATAGGAGTAAATTAGAAAGTTGCTTAAAATTGCATGATCTATCTGAATCATGAAAGAAAATATTTGTGTTTAGTATCCCTTTAACTGTTTATCTCCCCTCTAAAGGGTCATATTGAAAAGAAGTGGGGACAGTACTATACAGGGAGTGCAGAATTATTAGGCAAGTTGTATTTTTGAGGATTAATTTTATTATTGAACAACAACCATGTTCCGAATGAACCCAAAAAAACTCATTAATATCAAAGCTGAATAGTTTTGGAAGTAGTTTTTAGTTTGTTTTTAGTTTTAGCTATTTTAGGGTGATATCTGTGTGTGCAGGTGACTATTACTGTGCATAATTATTAGGCAACTTAACAAAAAACAAATATATACCCATTTCAATTATTTATTTTTACCAGTGAAACCAATATAACATCTCAACATTCACAAATATACATTTCTGACATTCAAAAACAAAACAAAAACAAATCAGTGACCAATATAGCCACCTTTCTTTGCAACGGACACTCAAAAGCCTGCCATCCATGGATTCTGTCAGTGTTTTGATCTGTTCACCATCAACATTGCGTGCAGCAGCAACCACAGCCTCCCAGACACTGTTCAGAGAGGTGTACTGTTTTCCCTCCTTGTAAATCTCACATTTGATGATGGACCACAGGTTCTCAATGGGGTTCAGATCAGGTGAACAAGGAGGCCATGTCATTAGATTTTCTTCTTTTATACCCTTTCTTGCCAGCCACGCTGTGGAGTACTTGGACGCGTGTGATGGAGCATTGTCCTGCATGAAAATCATGTTTTTCTTGAAGGATGCAGACTTCTTCCTGTACCACTGCTTGAAGAAGGTGTCTTCCAGAAACTGGCAGTAGGACTGGGAGTTGAGCTTGACTCCATCCTCAACCCAAAAAGGCCCCCACAAGCTCATCTTTGATGATACCAGCCCAAACCAGTACTCCACCTCCACCTTGCTGGCGTCTGAGTCGGACTGGAGCTCTCTGCCCTTTACCAATCCAGCCACGGGCCCATCCATCTGGCCCATCAAGACTCACTCTCATTTCATCAGTCCATAAAACCTTAGAAAAATCAGTCTTGAGATATTTCTTGGCCCAGTCTTGACGTTTCAGCTTGTGTGTCTTGTTCAGTGGTGGTCGTCTTTCAGCCTTTCTTACCTTGGCCATGTCTCTGAGTATTGCACACCTTGTGCTTTTGGGCACTCCAGTGATGTTGCAGCTCTGAAATATGGCCAAACTGGTGGCAAGTGGCATCTTGGCAGCTGCACGCTTGACTTTTCTCAGTTCATGGGCAGTTATTTTGCGCCTTGGTTTTTCCACACGCTTCTTGCGACCCTGTTGACTATTTTGAATGAAACGCTTGATTGTTCGATGATCACGCTTCAGAAGCTTTGCAATTTTAAGAGTGCTGCATCCCTCTGCAAGATATCTCACTATTTTTTACTTTTCTGAGCCTGTCAAGTCCTTCTTTTGACCCATTTTGCCAAAGGAAAGGAAGTTGCCTAATAATTATGCACACCTGATATATAGTGTTGATGTCATTAGACCACACCCCTTCTCATTACAGAGATGCACATCACCTAATATGCTTAATTGGTAGTAGGCTTTCGAGCCTATACAGCTTGGAGTAAGACAACATGCATAAAGAGGATGATGTGGTCAAAATACTCATTTGCCTAATAATTCTGCACTCCCTGTAAGCTCCATTTATATAATATGCAGAATAAATAGACAAACACCAGCTGGAAAATTTAAAACATTTTTGCAGACTGTTAAAGGGACACTAAACCCAAAATGTTTCTGTCATGATTCAGGTAGAGAATACAATTTTAAACAACATTCCAATTTACTTCTATTATCTAATTTGCTTCATTCTTTAGATATCCTTTGTTGAAGATATAGTAATGCACATGGGCGAGCCAATCACACAAAGCATCTATGTGCAGCAACCAATCAGCAGCTACTGAGCCTATCTAGATATGCTTTTCAGCAAAGGATTTCAAGAGAATAAAGCAAATTAGATAATAGAAGTAAATTAGAAAGTTGTTTAAAGTCACATGCTCTTTCTGAATCATGAAAGAAAAAATGTGGGTTTCATATCCCTTTAAACTATCATAGGACAAATATCATATGAATGTAACAATAAGTGAACACACTATATACAGTGAGGATATTCCGCAACTGGAAAACCATCTGTTATGGCAAATCAGTAGTAATACTTTATTTTATTATCACCTTAAGTGCAAGATGAAAGGCAAAAAAATGGCGACTGCAGTCTGCTTCATAGTAGCAGGAACAGCACACGGCAAAGATTTTAACCTAAGTGCTGGCAAAAGTTATCTAACTCCCATGTAAGACATATAAATAAATAAGTTAGGAATAAAAAGCAATGCCAGTGCAATACTGAACCGCATACGATCGGGTTGGTTGACACCCCCTGCTAGCGGTCGGTTAGCTGCAAATCTGCAGGGGGCGGCATTGCACAAGCAGTTCACCAGAACTGCTTGTGCAATGTTAAATTCTGACAGCATATGCTGTCGGCATTCAGCCATGTCGGGCGGACATAATCGCTACAGAGTATCATGTCCGTCCGACAGATGGTAAATCGACCCCATAATCTTTAAAGGGACATTAAACCCAAATTTTCTCTTTCATGATAAGATAGAGAATACAATTTTAAACAACTTTTTAATATACTTCTGTTATCTAATTTGCTTCATTCTCTTGATATTCCCTGAAAAGCATATCTAGATAGGCTCAGTAGATTCTGATTGGTGGCTGCACATATTTGCCTCATGTGATTGGCTCACCCATGTGCATTGCTATTTCTTTAACAAATGATATCTAAATAATGAAGCAAATTAGATAATAGAAGTAAATTGGAATTTTGTTTAAAATTGTATTCTCTGTCTGAATCATGCTAGAAAAATTTGGGTTTAATGTCCCTTTAAAGTCCATTGAATTGGTCAGTATTGCTTCAGACTTGAAAAAGGAAGGAATACTTCTGAAAGCTTGACAACTTATAAATGTATAGTTAGTCCTATAAAAAGTATCATTGCTCAATGCAATACTCTTGTTATTTTGTTATCTAAGTCACTGGACTAATACGGCTACTCCAATCAACATAATACATATATATAGATAGATAGATAGATAGATAGATAGATAGATAGATAGATAGATATGAATATACATATATATATATATATATATATATATATATATATATATATATATATATATATATATATATATATATATATATACATATAGGAATATCTATTTAAAATACTTAGAACATATTCCCCTGTATGAAGAACATTGGAATGTGAAATATTTACAGTACATTTTACACACATTTGCATTTACTTTCAAGTCGTAATAGCTGCGATAAACCTGATATTGCTTGCGTGCAACAGTTAGCGCGCCACTTAGTTTGGTGGTTTGGTTAAATAAGAAATACAAGTACTATTAGCAACACAAAATAAAGATAAAAGCTATGAGTAGAAACACAATAATACTAAAGCCCACATTCTCTGCTCTCTATAAATTAAGTGAAAAGATATATACTAATGCCTTCCTGCAGTTGTGTGCTGGTTAGTGCAGACTGCATTGACCCAGTATTAACTCTCACTTTGTATTGGTATAGGATGGGTGGCCTGACAGAATGTATGTCTGTGCAAAAGCTGGCAGATACTGGTTGCCATGGTGATGTTCAACTACTGTCGGTATGAGTTGATGGATGCAAGTGGAGAGCTCAAGGCTTTCAGGCTGCTCACAGAAATTAACAAAGCAGATCCAGCATCTAGATCAAGTAACAGTTGACAGCTAGTCAACATTTCTATCCTGTCTCTTGGGTCTGCCGGTCTCTGAGGCTCTGCATTTCCATGCCTTGCCAGTGGGGTGGGGGGTTCCAATATTGTCCTAATAGAGACAAGCTATACTGTGTTCATAGATCATGATGAACACTCGCAGTGTTTCTTTCTTTCTTTCTTTTTTTTCTTTGCATGTTTTTATTGAATAGAAATAAACTAACCAAACTTATTTAAAGTATTTTATTGTAAACATAACATTAGTAGGCCTCTATTGAAAAAGAAACAAAGCATATTTTTAAGCAGGTTCACTTTAATTTGCGCCGTATTTTGACACATTTTGCAGGCAAAATACGCAGTGAATATTCATGCGAACTGCAGCACGTTTTCAAGCATTGCTTGAAAAAAAAAAACAACAACAGTGTTTTCAAGCAGAATTTGAAAAAAGAAATAAGCCTAGAAATTGAGTTTTTATTTTCTAAGGGTTTTCTTTTTGTGGTTGTAAATCTTTATTGTATAAATAGGATAGTATATTACAAAGCTGTATTAATGCAACAACATACAAAAGTTGTTAAGTCTGATATAATGATATATATGACAGAATATGGTGAAAATGCATGTGTGATACAATATACTTATGCAGAATTGACATATTCTTCCCAAATAAACTTTATAGCAAAATAATCATCAAGTTTATGCACCATATTTCTCCAGAGATAAATTTAAGGTTGCAAAATTATGCCAATCAACAACTGATGGGACATTTTTACTTTTCTACAATTTCTACAATGGGAATTAATTGTTTGGCACAATTAAGCATAAGAGTTATAAGTGCAGTTCAGAATTTACATAGTAATTTGTGCATTTTAGTAAACATATTATTGGATCACAAGGTATATCAAACGTAACCACTTTAGTTATCTCTCTTGTGATCATTGTCCAATATGAAGAGATTGGGGGCAGTTCCACCAAACATGGAAGAGGGTACCTATGTATCTACATTTACTCTAACATAAAGCTGTAGATTTTATATATTTTGAAGCAAGTCTATCGGGCGTAAGGTACTATCTGCAAAGAAGTTTCATATTTGTTTCCTTGATACCTACAGACGATGAAAAGGACGCCATATGGTGAAATATATGGGACCATTCCTTGTCTGACATTTTAAAACAAAGTTCCTCTTCCCATCGATCTGTATAAGGAGGCAGGTGTTGGGAATGATATAGGAGGATTTAGTTAAAAATAATGGATAGGGTCCCTCTAACCGCATATTGTTGATGGCATAAGGTTTCAAAGGTCTACTAATGTTAAACTTGGCTACGAGTGGTTAAAATGAAGTATACCCTGTTAAAATAATCAAATAATTATCTCTTGTGTTTTAATTTACCATCTACTTGTACGTTAGCCAAAGGGATCACTGTGTGCATAATTTTAGGTATTGGTAAAAAGGTTCCTTGTCCTAAAAAATGGATGGATTATGTAACATGGGGGTTAAGGGAGAAGGTTTGTTGAGACAGTCAGACATTTCTGAATGACTTGTCTCCACATTTTAATAGTTTCTTGGACCAAAGAAGATGTGGTAGGTAAAATCTTTTTATATGGTGGGGACAACCAGCATAAACCACCAAGTTGTGCACAGTTAGAGATCCAATGAAACCCATTGTTTGTTATGTGCATTTCTGCACCAATCCACCACTCTAATTAGACAGACACACAAAGGTAGGATACTCAAGCCGACTCATGCTCTGCATGTGTGGCACTCTTCCGTGTAGACACACGTGGTGCGAGTGTCGGTGACGTGCACACGGACGATCCCCTTGATAGGCCAATAGTAAACAAACATCCATACAAAGTCCCAGCACTGAAGATCCGATCACACATATGTGAAAAAACAGTTCATCTTTATTAAAAGTTAAAATCAGCCGGAAACATCATAAAACCAAAAGAGGTAAACGAACAAGGAGATAGGAGAGCCTAAGCCCACCCGCATCATGCGCGTTTCGTGCCCACAGGCACTTGTTCACTGATTCATGTATAATATTTTAGGGAAAATTTACATTTTGATCAAGTGAATATGGCCTAACCAAGAAAAGTGTTTCTGTTCCCATTGCCTCAATTCATTCTGGATATTTTGTAATAGAGTTAGGTAATTAAAAGAGAATAGTAAGGACTTATTTGTCGTTATTTGTATTCCTTAATAGTTTATGGATTTAGATCTAGATTGAAAGTAATACTCCTTTTGTATTTGATGCACTAAGGATGCAGGATTATATGCGTTTAAGAACTCAGATTTGGAAACATTTATTTTAAAAAGGGAATATTTACTATATGCCGTAAATTCCACCGATATTGCTTTAAGTTATTCCAAAAGCTATGTAAGCTTTTACATAATGTCACCGGCGTATAACGTCAAATTATATTGGGTATCTGTAATTTTGATACCTGTAATATCTACATTCTGGCACATTTTTTTGGTTAATATCTCCGTGGCCAGTACAAACAACAATAGAGATAGGGAACATCCCTGCCGAATGCCATTATTGATTGGAAAAGTTGGCGATGTGGAGTCATTCAATCTGATTCTAGCTGTTGGCCATTTATAAAGTGCAAATATTCTCTCAATCAGGCCATTTCTGAAACCATATCTATAAAGGGTGATCTCTAAAAAACTCCAATGGAGCCTATTGAAGGCCTTTTCTGCGTCAAGTGACAAAAAATAGTTGGGATCTTACATTCAAGTACATAATCTATAAGGTCGATTATTTTTATAGTATTGTCTTCGCTTCACGTCCCGGGACAAAAACCAACTTGGATGGTGTGATTAAGGGTTGGTAGTACTCTATTAATCCTCAAATATTATTGCAAAATTATTCACATCTACATTAAGTAGAGAGATGGGTCTAAAATTATAAGATGTGTCAGGGGATTTAGCTGGTTTGGGAATGACTGTAAGATGGGTTTCCACCATAGTGCGAGGGAAAGAGGCCTCTTTACCCACTTTATTAAATAAATCTAGCAGATGTGGGGAAAAGTATTTCAGCAAATATTTGATAGCATTTAACCGTGAAACCGTCTGGACCCAGACTTTTCCCTGTGTTCATATCTTTCAAAGCCAATTACATTTCTGATATAGTGATGGGTAGATCTAACTCATCTACCTGTTCTTGTGTTAATATAGGTAATGTGATGGATTGCAGATATTGATGAAGACCATTATCTGCAGCCATTTGATGAGCATTAGTGTTTATGTTATATAAATGTGAGTAATACATATAGAATTGTTTAATTATTTCTGGAATATAATTAATCTTATTTTTCTCATGGGGTGTTTAATTCATGGATAAAAGGTACATTTTTGCTTTATGTTTGATAACTGCTCCCCGTATGCAACATTTCTGGGTTTCCCATAAGGTAAAGATATCTAAATCTGGGTTTAAGTTAAAAAAAAATTTTTTTTAAAGAGTTTAGCAATTGTCCCTGTAATTCTGTGTTATTTATTAGGGATTCATCAAGTTTCCAAACAAATGAATGTTCAGACCAGCCTGTTGATTTAATAAGTGATTGCGAAATATAGTAAAGCCCT